>NC_087062.1:79013093-79238558 GCF_963678635.1 Symsagittifera roscoffensis
TTATAAATGTTTTGTCAAAAACTGTTTGCTAAGGGCGCCTCTATGTAGTGTTAAATAGTGCAATATTCCAGGGAGCCTCCAATTGCAGTCTGGCAGAATAACCGTTTTCGGAAAAGACAGTCCCAGCAGTGATTTAGATGTTGTCGCAGTACCAGGAAAAGATGTCGGTTACATGCCGCAAGACCTCGCTCTCCACCCGAACTTCACGATTAAAGAGATCCTCTACTTTTACGGCAAAATCAATGGGATGGCAGGGTCTGATATAAGGCGTCGCTTGAGTTTCTTGTCTGAGCTTTTAGACCTACCTGCTTCTTATCGAATGGTGGAAAAATTAAGCGGAGGCCAAAGGCGACGAGTTTCATTTGCTGCTGCGTTGGTTCATGACCCAAAGTTATTAATCTTAGACGAGCCGACTGTAGGTGTTGATCCTTTGTTGCGAGCGAAGATTTGGAGACATCTAGTTGATTTATCAGTTAATAACGAAACTACTATCCTCATAACTACACACTACATTGAAGAGGCCCGCCAAGCTAACAGGGTGGGACTGATGCGCCAGGGAGTTCTTTTGTCTGAAGGGGAACCAGAACATTTGATAAAAGAAAAAGGTCTGGCTAATTTGGAAGCCGTCTTTCTCGAGTTATGTTCGAATGACAACCAAAATTCGTCATCTTCTGGGGAGGTTTCACGTAAGTTTTAAAAAAATTCAGTGGATTAATCGCGGTCGCGGATTGTGTTGCTATATAGTCGTTTAATACTGGGGCGAATCTAGGATTTTCTCGAGGGGGGGGGGGGTTCATAAAATTCGATATTCATAAAATTTTGAAAATGTTGTCCACCCTTTCTTTAGGTCGGCCAAATTGAAATCTGAGCTCTGATAAATCACTATAAAGACCCCATTTTGACCAAATTTTTTGCGCCGCAGGCAAATTTATGAAAAAACAGGCCAAAAAGGTGTTTTTAGGCACTTTTTGGGAAATTTTGACCAAAAAATTGCGTTTTTTTTTGCGCGCGCTCCCCCTTCAAAATTAGTATATATTCGCGCCAAAGGCATCTATAGAAAAGTTTTAGGGTCAGTCACAAAAATGGATATCTCAAATTACTACAAAGGGGGCACCCTTTGGGTCGGCAGGCTGCAAAATGATTGTAATTTTAGGCTTAGACACTTAGAAGATATATATGTGCTTTAAAACTTTTCTGCACTGGATATGATGTTGAACAATCATTTTTTGGCAGCATGAGTCACATATACCCTCATGGGACTACAGTGAATTGATTGGATTAGCCATTGCATTGATTGGCTTCGCGAACATAGTACTAGACTTTTCTTTCCGTAAATAACTTTGTTCACTGGACTCATTTTCTGGAAGCCTGTTAGAAACAAATTTACTGCTACAGGTATGTTTTGCGCATGTTAGCTTTTTAAGCATCTTTCTTTTTCGAAATTAGATTTTTATGTTGGTTGTGATTTTACCAACTCGATTTTAAAAAAAAATTTTCTTTTGCGCATTTTTTGTGCTTGATAGCTTTCAGCTTGTATTATATCGGGTTAGTTGCCTGGTATTGCTTCGTTCGACGAGCGGAAAAAGTTTTTGTGCGCACTTTGTTCTGATGGAGAGCGGGAATTAGTCATTTTTTCGAGATTTTTTTGCCTTTTTTTTCAGGCATGGTAGGTTTCGACTTTTATAATATCGTCTTAGTGGCCTCTTGGTGAAGGTAACTCAATAATTTTTTGGAAGTTTTTTTGAACTGTTTCGGTATTTTAGACTTTGTGGCCGCTTGGGTGATTTTTTACTATAGGTGGTAATTTTGAGTGGAGTGCATGTATTAAATTTTAGAACTATAAGGCAGAATTAAGTGTTTTCATTTTCAATCAATTATATTAGTACTGATAGTTTTTGTGAATACATTACTTTGACAGATGAAATGCTATTCAAAATTTACACTGCTTTTGCCAGAAAATTTGGCTTTTGAAACAAAATATAAGAACAAAATTTTGGAAGTCTTTTTGAACTTTTTAGGCTCAACGGTTTCGGTATTTTAGACTTTGTTGCCGCTTGGCTGATATGTTACAATAGGTGATAATTTTGAGTGTAGTGCATGTATTAAATTTTAGAACTATAAGGCATAATAAAGTGTTTTCATTTTCAATCAATTATACTAGTACTAAGATAGTTTTTATGAATACTTTACTCTGACAGATGAAATGCTATTCAAAATTTATACTTCTTTTGCCAGAAAATTTGGCTTTCGAAACCAAATATAAGTAATGTGCGAAGTATAACAAAAAGCGATCCAGCTATTCAAATTGAACCTACCACCTATTGTAATATATCACCGCCGCTGGATAAGTTTTCTTCCGATGATAATTTCACGCTGTTTTGGCTTTGCATTTTTTTTGTTTTTAAGAGATTTTTTCATTTTGATAGATTCGTTTTTTCGACATTTTCAAGTTTTTTTTTCTATTTTTTTTTCGACTCAGCGGTTTTCTTGTTTTGTTAAAAAATCTGTGTAAAAAATTAGTTGTCTAGTAAAAAGACATTTGTCATTGAGCTTAGTGTTATAACTTTAAATTATAGTCGAGATTTTTAATAAATTGTGGAAACATCTCGTCGAGGCGAGGTCGAGACCTGTCGAAATATGGATTGCTTTTTTAGACTTCTAATTTGACTTAGATCTCACGGCAGTAATTAATTTCATCGCAGATAACACA
This sequence comes from Symsagittifera roscoffensis, assembly GCF_963678635.1. Classification (NCBI taxonomy): domain Eukaryota; kingdom Metazoa; phylum Xenacoelomorpha; order Acoela; family Convolutidae; genus Symsagittifera; species Symsagittifera roscoffensis. The sequence continues at coordinate 79,015,804 of NC_087062.1, forward strand.
GAGGATAAAAGCAGCCCTCATAAAACTTCATAAATTCGAGCCTAGCTCATGATTTTTTTTTGTTGAATCGATGAGAAAGCTATAAAGTAATGGGCTCTCTGTCATAGTAACATTGTTCAAATCACAAGCTATCCTTAAGTTCATGCAAAATCCGAGAAAATAGTGCCAATTTCAACAAATAATTTTAACAAATTGGAGTAAAAGCGCAAATTTTAACGAATAATAGCTTTTATTGTTCGCAAAAGTAGTTAACAAACTCAAAGTATGCGCAAATTTGTCGTCTAAGGCCATTCAACATTTTTTATTGCACGATGCTCTTTTTCCAATGTTATCTGTCATCTTACCTTTAAGTTGTTATTCCAAAATTCACATTCTCGATGGAAGGCAATCAATTTATCTTTATTCGGTAACTTTTATGAAAAATCTTGATCAAAAAGAAATATTGAAATTTAAAGAGGTTAAGTAAGATATTTTTTCTTCGCTATCGAACAGCAAAAGTGTAAAAACAATGAAAACCTTGATCGATTTCTAGTTTCGAAAGTGGAATTCATTTTTCAGATTTCCCAGTGAAATTAAAATTTTAATTATTATTCCTGTTTTCTCAAATTGGGCCAATTTAATAAAAAAAAGTGCCTATCATAAATCTTTCTTGAAATTCAAGTAGCCTTAAGGTTTTTTTATTTGAAATGCGTTAGTTGAGATTTTTTCATAAAAGAGCAAACCATTTTTTGTTCTGTTTACTTGCGTTCATTGACTGTTTCCAACTGTCTGTTGGCGATGTTTTAAGTGCAGAAGATCATTGAAGTTCAATTGTCTTTTGATTGCTTAATAATTATGTTGCGTTTTAGCTGCCGCCAACGATTGTGTGAAACTTCTTGTAGACAATAATGGGATCAATAGTGAGGGAAAAGAAAGCAATTCCGACGCCGAATGCTCGATCATTAGTGATCAAACCCAAGATTTCTTCAATAATCAAACGCTATATCTGAGATTACGCAGAACTTTGCGACAAAATACAATCAATCCGAAACATTTGGTTGCATGTATTCTAAAGGATTCTATCCATTTGATCAGAAATAAACCACTGATGGTTTTTCAATTTCTACTGCCGCTGATACAAATCTCAATTCTACTGCTAGCGATTGGAGGCAACCCAGAAGACGTACCTGTTGGTGTTTTCAACCAGGATACTTCACCAAATAAGACGTCTCTCAGTGTTAGGTATCTCAGCTACCTGGACAAAGGCAACCTGCTAAAATTGGAGTATTTTGATTCTGATGAAGGTATTGAAACTGCTTCACATAATGCACAAATAGCTGCCATAGTCCGATTTGGCAAAAATTATACAAAAGACTTGATAAAGCGTGGGCTTGATTTTCAGAACACTTCTATTGAAACAGCCCTAGGTGGTAGTGTGGTAATAAGTTTGGACCAAACAGTGCTCATGACTGCCATGCTGCTTCAGCAGAAGTTCTTGGAAGCGTATGCTGAGTTTGGTTACAGCATGATACGTGATGTATCTTCAAATCCTTCACTCACTATATCGCCCATAAACTTCACTAAACCATTCTACGGCGACGAGGTGAAATCGTTCACAGACTACATGGCTCCAGGAGTCATTCTGCAGTTGACGTACGCTATGTCTGTTTCGCTGACTGGAATCGGGGCTATAATCGAACGCAAACAGGGTCTCGTGGATCGACTCAGCGCCTCAGGAGTTACTGAAACGGTGCTGATGTTGTCTCTCATGACAGTTCAATGTTTCATAATGACAGGACAACTTTGTATACTGTTCATCATGGCATTGTTGGTTTTCGACACCCCATTTTTGGGCAATTTAGCCCTCGCAGTCTGGATTGCATATATGCAGGGTCTGAGTGGATTGGTGTTCGGGCTAATTGCGTCGGCTGTTTGCACGGAAGAAACGCAAGCCATGCAGCTAACTTTGGGTACTTTTTACCCGCTGATGCTTCTTAGTGGCGTCATTTGGCCCCTGGATGCGATTCCGTACCCACTGAGATACGTGAGCTATGCGCTTCCGCCGACTCTACCTGCGGCGGCGATGAGAGACGTCTTTCTCAGAGGCTGGGGCTTGGCCTATAAAGAGGTCTGGGCGGGTGTTTTGGTGAACATCGGATTCATTGTTCTGTTTTTGACAATAGCAATTGTCATTAGAAAGATTCTGTGGTACAAACGGTAGTGTTGACGAAGAATGAACTCATTGTATTGAATCACAATTGAAAAAACATTTTAACGTATTTATTTTATTTTGATAATGTTGGCAGGAAATGTTAGTATTATCTTCTAAAAGCTCAGTTTTCGATGTTTCGCTGATATTTCTAGTTCAGTCGAACAAAACTATTCAAGCAATGTTGAAATTATGATTTAGGTTTTTATTGCCTTGCGTTTAAATTGACGTAAACGCTTAAATACTGAAAAAAAGAGCTGCTGAAACTAATTGCAACAAGTTGATAATAACTTCTGCCAACTCTGATTTGGTTTAATAATTGATTACAAATAATTCAAACATATCTAGATATAATTCCTTTACAAAATCTTTACGTCGTGCTCTATATGTTCAAGTAGTTAGAAAAAATTGATTTGATGTATTTAAGAGAATGTTATATTTGTTTTATTTTTGAAATTAATGTTTTTGATGTTTCAAATTTTTGAAGAGTCATAAGTGAACAAACAGTTTTGTTTTAAAACCGCCGAAAGGTATTTGTAGAACTTTCTGGCATAGTTTAAGCTACCAAAGCAGGCTTGTTCGCTTTGGCTCGATCCCTGTTCTGGAAAGCACAACGTTTACTTGGTATTCGAAGAAACTTAGCTGTCTGTATGTATCGCCTTGGAGGTAAGGTAAAGTTATTTCACTTTCAGGCTATTGGGTAACGGTAAAATCGAACTGCAACTGATAAGAATACACGTTGGAATTTCAAAATACAAATTATATGTTAAATAGCGAAATATTTGGGAAAGGTATAGGCCGCCTTGTTTTATTTGGAAATTTCTGGGAATTAATAAAACTCCAAAACAGCTTTAATTGTAATGCTCAGAATTTTTGGATTTTCTTGGGCCTGATAACAGCACTTGGTAAAGTTTTAACCTACACTGTCATTGCCTACGCCCCTTTGAATGTTATGAATGACTTGAAATAGATTTTCCAACTGGCTTAGAATGAACATGCAATATAGCGCTTTGAAATAAACCCCTTTCTGAAGACAGTGTTAAGTCGGTTGCGTGGAATTGTCTTGTGTATTAATTGGAACCATTTTGGTCCTGACTCGCCTTAGTGAAAAGTTGAAAGCTTACTCTTTCGTTACTCCTTTCAACCAAACCTACAACTACAAGCCTTAAACATGGACGTCGACCTAGATGAGCTCGATCCCGCCGAGTTGGCCGAGGTAAGTCGGGAAAAGAACCTGATAGTCGCGGGGCAGTTGAAAAAAGTTCAAGTTTTTTTGCTATCATTATGAGCATAGAAAACTAGCTTGTAATTTGTTTAAAAACCGACCTTGTAATTAGCGACCTATTTTTCCAGCTTTTTCGGCTCATTGTTCCGACCATGGCTAGCAAGGAACTATGGACAGGGTGTTAACGAAATTTGATGAACTAACTTGAATATGGTCACGAGCTAATCAACATGGGAATCAGATTCCAGGAGGTTATTTGAAAAGTATGTGCCGAGTAAAAGTGCCATTTTTAATTTTCAAACAAATTGAATTGATAGGATGGACAAGAAGTCAGTGTCAATCTGATTTTTCAATGTATTGTAACATCATATTATCTATGAGCTCGTTAGGGAAGTATTCTCTAGTTACTTAAAATCCCGAAAAATTTCTGAACAAGCAAAAATTTCCGAGTTTGATTTCGATAAAATATTGACTGGAAAATAAAACTAGCACTAACCGGATAATAGCCATATTTTACTACGGACTGAAATTTACTTTTTCGCAGTTGACATTTTATTTTTGTAAGTTCAGTTGGTAAAAGGAAGGCGAACTCCACTATCAAACAGCAAAAGTGTAAAGGTCATGAAAACATGATTGACTTCTAGTTTTGAAAGTGGAATCTATTTTTCGGATTTTCCAGCGGAACAAAAAGCAGCTTACCTATTGACACAATTTTTTCCTAATATTGTTAGTTATATCCAAATAGTCGCAACCATAGTTTTTCTGGATTTTAAAATAGTTTTAAGGTCATATGTTTTTTACTGTGAAGTCATGTGTGAAACTATCAAAGCCATTGATAAATTCATGAGTTTACACAACCAAAACTTGTGTGATAGTATGGACTCTCTTTTTTCCAACCTAAGTCGCAAATATTAGTGTACACTTTGGTAGTGTTCATTTTGATCAATAGCCAGCTATTAAGTACAGCCAATGCTAAGGATATTAACACAGACTATTATATTAAAAATAGCACTTTAGCTTCAAGTCATCATGGATCTGTAGCGTATAGGTAGGGAAGGAGACCCGTAACAAAATAAGATTGTTCGAAGCTGCGCAGGGTGGGATGTTTTAATGAATTTTTTCGTATAATAATTAAAATGCGTCCGCTCTAAATTAAGGCATGTTAATTGGTAAGTTTTTTTTCAAACAGAAAACAGTGGTTTGTTTTCTTTTTTTTTATAGAAATTCAGAAGCTGTTTTGTGTGTTGCCTATGTGCCCGAAGTGCATCTCGCCTAAATACACAAAAAGTTCTTTTATATTCTTTGGGCTCGTTTTTTTTAGACGATATGCTGTAAAATCTATTAACTTTAAACATTTTTAGTCTTGATTGGTACTTTGCGCAGTTACAAATTTCCATTAGTTTTTTTTTAGTTTTGGGTTTTACTTCTGATGTTTCAACCTATTTTTCTGAGAGGAGCTCTCCAGGAACAATTGTGCAAAAAATGGCATTTGATAGTGAGTTTTAAGAGTGATTATAATCAAGTGTCAATGAACGATGTGAGGACACTCTTTTAGATCGAGATCATGTAAAGCTATTGGACCAAAAAACGTGAATGACTTGAGTTCCAAAGGTGGATTTTAATTTTTAATATCTCAGCTGAACGAAAAATTTGTTATGAAAGTTTTTAAAAGCTTTTTGAAATTCAAAGAACTTTTAGGCCACATTTAAGTCTGAAAGCTGATTTTTCTTAAACGATTCAGTTATTTTTTGTTCGGTTTTCTTGAGCTCAGTAACTTGTTTTCAGTATTTTTTCCAATTTGCTGTTGAATATGTTTTTTTTCCTTATTTCATTGTTAACCTTTTTTATATTAGGAGCCAATGAACATAGATCAGACTCTCATTTTCGTTGTTTTCTTTTCGTTTTTTTTTTCAGGAAGTCGTTAAAATTTTTCACTCTCAACTTTTCTTTTTCTACGGTTTACTGTAGTTGTTTTCAAGTTCCACTATCGAACAGCTACTGATTGACTTCGAAAATGGAACTTAATTATCAGATTTTTCAGTGATTTAAAAATTGTACCTGCTGGTTTTTTTTTCTCAAATTGGGTTAGGTTCATGAAAAAGTGTCAATCACAAATTGCTCTAGAAATTTCAAGATCTTTGAGGACATATTTTTTTCTGGTAATTTCAAAGTTTTTTTTTGTTTACTTGGTTTCATTGAATCTTTTCCAACTGTCTGTTGTCTTTGTTTTTATTTGAAAAAAGTGTTTCATTTTTTAAAATAAATCGTACGACAATAAATTTAACAATTAAGGATACAAATGTAACAATATTGATGTTTACAAGCTTTGTTTCAGTCCTCCCTTCTGTTTACATTCTTAAAAAACTACCTATGTTCTGCCCATGTTTTGTGGCTTATTCGCCTCATCGAGGGCTTTTCTTGCGCTCGCAAGCAGTTTCAATGTAATAGAAAAGGTTTGTAGAATTATTCGTGTAATTTGTAAATCTAATAATCCCTGATTTTCCGTTGCTTGTTTGTATAATTTCCCTTGTTTATTTTTTTGCTCAAAAACTTTGTCTTTCCCTTTGGATAATTTACTTGTATAACCCCTTTCCCTGGTTTTTCTGTATATTTTCTTTTGTTTTTCTCGCTCAAAAGCTGTCCGGCCTTTATGGGTTGGGCTTATCTTACATCGGCTAGGTGACCTGATTTTGCGTTGTTTGAAAGGAAAACAATTTATTTTTTTTTGTGTTTCTGGAGAGTTTTAAAATTTGAGAGTGTCAGAAGTTTTTATGACAACCGTTTTTTATCGGCTCAAGCGTTTACTCAATTTTTGTCGGTAAATTTTTGTTGTTGTGGTTTTTTTGACATTTTTATTGCACTTGCTATCTGCTAGCTTGAAATGCTAATTTCATGTCTTGTCGCAAATGGTGCGAAGCTCAGCTTCGCCTATGCGTCATTTTTATTTTCCGTCATTCTTATTTCTGACACATAATTTCTCTGTGTTATGCTTATTTCGCGCATTCACTTAAATCAAGCTCTTCGAAAGTTTCAGGTTATTCACTAAAGAATGCAATGAACCATTTGTCTATCTTAATATAAGATCAAATGTTGCTTTTTGCTTTTTCCCTTACGTGATGACTATATGTTTACATGTATGGAAGTATTATGCAAAATTGAAGTTTTCTTATATTGAAGCAAAATGACTTTTTCCTCTAATGGTTCTGTGTGTTTGTTTTTGTGGTGCAGTACAAGAAGAAGCAGAAGAAGAGGGAGGAAGCAGAAGCGGAGCAGGAGAAGCTTCTGGAGGACATCAAAGAGAGGGAGGCGGAGCGAGAGCGGGAGGAGGAGCGAGACAACGAGCTCAAGAAGGCTAGACTGCAGAGAATCAAGGACCGCGAGGTCAGGGAAATCAAGCGAGCTGAACAAGAAGCCATCAGGTTGTTTGAGTTAAAACTATTTATCCACAAGTAGTGAAAGTGTCATTATACAAGCTGTTTAGTTATTTTAGGGATAACACCGCTCTTGCGTCTCCCAGTAATTTTAAAGGCTTTCCCGTGATTTTAATGCAACAATTTTCGAATCAATACTATTTTCGAAACAATACAATTTTCGAAAAAAAAAGAAAAACTATTTTTTTCCAGAAAATATCAGGAATTCATTTTTATCTATGCAAATCTTAGTGCCAGCAATATTTGAGACACTGGATGCCCTCGCTTCAAAAAAAGATGCTTCACTTGCTATCATTTTTTTGTAAAATTATATGGGCTTGAAATCTGGCCAGTTCAGAGTTGAAAGCGTGCTACATTTCGATTGACGCTTTGCGCAGGTGGTGCATTAACCTAGTTGAGAATTAACTCCATCCTGGATTGGAGGCAAGCTAAATAGTCCAAATGGTTTGTAACTAGATAATGAATATGTAGCTTTGCACGTTTAATTGCGTGGGGTCGGGAGTTACCAAAAAATATATTTTTTTTTGTTTAATTAAAATTTGCTTCAGATCCTTTATAGGTAAATCGAAACATTGAAGGCCTTGGGCTGATGTGAGGAGTCTTGGTTATTGTTTGCGTCTGTTGGTAGGTTGAAGAAGAAGGAGGAAGAATGGGCGAGGAAGAGGGAGTTTGAGGAGGCGAGGAAGAGAGAGAGGGAGGAGAAGTTGAAGCAGCTGCAGGCGGACAGAGAGGACAAGCAGAAGCAGTCAGTCTCCACCGGCGTCAATGCACTCGACATCGTCAAGGTCAGTCAGTCGGTCACAACTGACAAGTAGCTGTCAATCAAATCACAATACTGCTTTTGCTGTCAATCAAAAAATGAATAATGGTAGTTTTACTTGTACTTTTTACCATTAATCCGAATCAAAATGTTTCAACTTTTTGAAAAGTTTCTTTGTAATTCGCAATTTGTTGACTGATTTTATCTTGGCAGCTCTAAAAATGTATCTTCCTAATTAAAATCGAAAAATTTAATTTAAATAATAATTTGAAACGTTTGTTTTAATACTATTTCTTATAAATAAGAGAATAACATATGATTGTCTGTGACGCGCTTTTCGTTTCCGAGCAGAAGGTATGTTTTTCACTTATTGTTCAATAGATTTCACATGTGGTAGCGAAAGCTCACTGAACTTAGTCAAAACTTAGTTTCGTATCTCCAACTTGTAGTAATATTCACTGTCCATAAAAAAAAAATTTGTTCACAAATATAACCGTCGTGTCTATCAACAATTGAAATAGCCCATATGAATTCAGAAGACCTTTTAAGCTTTTAAAAAGACAAATTTAATAAGTTTGACTTTGAACGATGTGAAAACGGTATAGAATTTGGCTGACGGTTTTGCGAAGACGTTTCATGAATTTCCACTTCAGATAAAGATCATTCATTAGTCGATAAAGAGCATCTTACACGTTCACTTCTGCACTCTAAATTTAATTGTATCAGGACTATATAGGCTGATTACTAATTAAGTAAAAGCCCTTATCATTTTGCTCCGTGGAATCAAACACAATTCGAATAGCGAGTTTTTCATAAAAATTGGCTTATTGCTGTATGTATTTTTTGTCTTAAAAATGTTTAGACCAACATTTTATGTTTTTGCACTGAAGTGACACTGCAATTGCTGCACAAGCAAGCAAACCAGTACTCACTAGGGTACTAGTAGATCCCCTGTCCATTTTTCATAATAATTTATTAATTAAAAAGTATTTCTTCATTAAACCTTTCATCTATTAAAATAGCTCATTAATTTTTGCACTTGATAGTTATTACCAATTCGCGCAATTCAAAGTTCCTAGTTTCCTAGTGATTTAAAGTTTTCGGGAAATTGGATGCTCTCAGAAAACGATTTGTGATATTGACAATTCAGGGTGTATTGACTTAAGACGGCATTTTTTCCACAAAGGAGAACCCTTTACTATAACTCATTCTGTTCATTTTGAATGTCGTTTTTTGGTGGCGTGTAATAGTGTAAACTTGGAAAATTCATGTCGATTTGGAGTATTGTGGTGATATTTTGGGTGTCTCTGTTTAGCAAAATTTGGAGATCGCGGCTGCCAAGAAACAGCAGACGGAGGAAGAGAAGACTGCTCAGCGGGAGAATGCCGTCAGAAGGCGATGCCAGGAGTACGACGAGAGATTCGACCGAATGAGTTAGTAAAAAAAGCGCCATGTAAATGAATAATAAACAACTTCTTACACCCATGCCCTTTTTTAAAAAGTATATATATATATATATATATATATATATATATATATATATATATATATAGCTAGGGACGGCTCGGTTAATTTTCTTTCAGGTAATTTTTTTTCAGTTGAAACCTTATCTCTTATCCTGTTCATAATTAATTCCTTAACTTTACTGCCAAGACTTTATTCGGATATGCTTTTTGAGCTAAGTAAGGTGCCACAAACAAACTTCGGATGTGTTCGACTGATATGTCATGCTTTAAAAGGTAGATTTTTTCTATGTTAACAACTTTGTCTCACAGGATCATTGAATCATTTCAAATAATGACATTTTCTACTTCGGCAAACTTGTCATAGCCGTAGTGTGTATGTCTCGAACGACAGAGGTCGTGAGTTCGAATCCGGCCCAAGTGTGTATTTTTTGCAAGCGTATAATAAATTTCTATTCGAAAAAAAATGTCGACCTATCGTTTGACTGCTTATTTTTTGTCGGCTCAGTTGCCTCACCGCGGTTTTTCTATGTTTCAGCGTTTTTTGTCCGCTTGCTTGCAATTGCAATATGTGATTTGTGATTGTGGTGCGGGGCTTTTCGTCGCCTCTGTGCATTAAATCTTTTTCGCTCGTGATTCGGGTTGTTTTGGAAAGTTTCTAGAAAGTTCTTTCACCGTTGAGAAAAACTATTTCTTTATGTCCCGGCTTAGATCGAAAAATGACAAATAAGTTGATTGTTCGGCTGAAGTTCACTGTTTACACTCTCTGTACTGTATATAAGTTTTGAAGTATTTGAGTTATCAGTTTTCCTTTGGGGAGCTTAATTAAACGCCTTGCGACCCTCTCCAACACAAAAAGCTATTATCATTTTTTTTCGAAGATATTGGTAGTCGGACATTCTGTACTGCTTGCAGAGCGACCAAATATTATTCTTTCATTCTATCTTTTTTGTAACAGCTAGTTTTTATTTAGTAAAGAATAATTTTAAGAGTTATGAAAGTACTGACTCTTATATAGGTCTTGGTAATTTTTTTTCAGGAAAAGTTTTCATATTGTTCACCCTCAATTTTAATTTTTCGCGGTTTGACTTCTGAGTTTTTGTTAAGTTCATTTCATTTCCTTTGTTTACACAAGCTAAGCTTGTGTTATAGTATGAGCTCTCTTTTTTTCCAACCTAAGTCGCAAATATTGTTGCGACGCAAATATTGTTGCGACAAAATGAGTTCATTTTGATCAATAACCAGCTATTAAGTACAACCAATGCTAAGGATATTAACACAGACTATTATATTACAAGTAGCACTTTAGCTTCAAGGCATCATGGATCTGTAGCGTAGAGTTAGGGAAGGAGAGCCGAGACAAAATAAGGAGGTTCGAACCTAGGAAGGGTCGGACGTTTTAATGAACTTTTTCGTATACTAATTAAATTGCGTCCGCTCTATAAATTGAGGCATGTTAGTGGGTAAATTCCTTTTTCAAATTGACTGGTACTGATAATGCGTCATAACTGGGTTGCGTGACTTAGCAATTTTGTAGACTCGTGCATCACTGTCACTTAAGAAATTTTGTAGACTCAAAGTATTACTCATTCAGTTCAGAAATAAGGGCATATATTTTTTCTTTAAAGTTCGAAAGTTGATGTTTTTTCAAAAGAGTAAGTCAGTTTTTTTTCTGTTTCACTGCGTTCATTACTTTTTTCCAACTGTCAATTAGTATGTTTTTTCTATTCGTATTGTAGCAAGAATTTAGAGATAATTTGTGATGGAAAAAAATCGAAAAACTTTTTGGAAATATCTTGATTTCACTTATTTTTGCAACTGATCTTTATTTTGTTTGTGTAGTTCTCATCGAGTTGATGTTTTATTGTTTTCTCTCCGATTCAATTCTGCGATTAATATGTTTTGTGTGCGTGATTTAGGGGAGAGCGAGTTGGTGGCGAAGGCGACTGAGTTGCGAGACAGATGGGAGCATTTGGAGGGAGAGAAGTACGACATCGAGATGATCTTCAAGAAACAGGACTATGACGTCAGTATCCCATCGTCATCAGATTAATTATTTAGCACCATATGGGCGCCAGACTTTTTTCCTCCGCCCCATCCCCTTTTATATTCAATTTTTTTAAATAAAAAACTCGAAAGTTTACTTTTTGAGTTAAGTTTAATTTTCTATGCAATCTATTTTAGCACAATGGATTAATTTGATCTGCGTGTACTTGACAGCGTATTGATTAAGGGCTCTCTGGGGGTTTTTTCTACCACACGATCCCAATTAGTAAAATGTGTGTTTTGTTTGTGTCTATAGATCCGTGAGTTGCTGGTGCGAATCAACGAGATCACGAGGCGAAGGAGGAAGACGATCCACCTCGGAGGCTCCAGAAGGTGAGTCATTTGTCTTCTATTCCACCTTCTCTCGCTCCGAATAACTAAACCAAGTGATTAAGTTACACCTGCGGCCTACAAAGTTATGAAGTGAAAACTAAATAGAATCATTCAGTATCAAAATGTCTCAGAACTTCCTCCAAACTGAGACATGAATGATATAAAACAGATTAAATTAAATAGGTGGGATGTAATGTTCTTGGTTTTGGAATTTTGAGGTCCCTAACTTTCAAATTCATTAGAAATAGTAAAGTTGACTGTTTAGAGTAGTTTTCAGGATTGTGCACGGGTAAAATTCGGGTAATTCGTATATGTCGTTTTCAGAGATCTAGAAAAGAAGTATTCTATTTCTTCCGTGGCTGACGTAAATATTCCGAAAGAAGCGCTCCCATCACATTTGACTCCTAAATTTTGCAAAAATGTTGCCGCTTAAATTGCTGCTTTGCATCCTACGCCTTCCTTTGTTTGTTGTTCTTTTGAATAATTGCGGAGTTTTGTCAGATTTGACCCTAGCCCAAATTTTTTTCTTATTTCAGAATGCAGGCAGATGAGGTATTTCCACGTTGTACATTAGCCTGTTTCTTTTTATAATAATTTGAGAGCACATTTACTTTTGTTTGCCTCGTGGCTAGACTAGTTAAGAAGAATTCTGGTACCAAATTTAATATGGAATGACAACCAAATTCATGTTACTAACTAATACTAACTAGGGTTACATCACTGCGCTTATGCACTCAAACATCTGAAGCACCGTTAAGAAATTGATTCCGAGTGGACTGAAAATTTGTTAACTAACACAATCCTTCAATTCGAGTGAGTTTTTTCATCGTAAAGATTATTTTAACTGTTGCGATAGAGCAAAACCGATCAATAATTATCCGCGCTTTCACACGTTGCTACTATTTGATTTGAAAACGTAGTTAATTTTTTTAAGTCGGAATGAAATTTGGAGAGCCGAATAAAAAAGCACCTTCCAGCAGCCGGCGTAAAAACTACAGACAGCCACAAGAGCCACCGTTTAAACTATTCTGAACCTTCGTTTTCTTATCATACTTTTCATGTTAGTAACTTGAAATAGGAATATGTACAATTAAGTGGGAATTATTGGGTGTGAAGTTGGATGGTGTTTTCATTTCATCCGATCTCGTTTGCATGCGCGAGTATTTCATGCCAACATATGTTTGCCATGTTTTCTTCGTTTTTTACTTTTTCAATATGGCTCAGTCAAGTATTGTATGTTGCTTCATAGGAAGAGAAGTCGTACCTGGGTGTGAAAGGAATGGTAGACAAATACGTGAACATTGTCGCAGAGAAGAACAAGGCACCTAAGAAGAAGGAAAAGGACCTGCCCAAGAAGCAAATCGTGAGTCAACCAAGCAAGCCCCCCCCCCCCCCCCCCGGCCTCACCCTCTACGCCCACCCTCTTCCATGACTAGTTTTTAGTCTGGTCTTGAATGCTTTATTGAAACTTGCCAGTTGATTAATTACGGAATCCAAAGGGGGCAGTTTATTGGGCATAGAAACCTTTACAGGGGTAATATATTTGTACTATCTTTTTTTATTCTCTCATGATGGCATTCGACTTTTATCCATGATGGATGCATAATTTCTATTTTTCATATTTCCTGGCCTTCTAAACGTTCTTTATTTAAGTTTTCGATAGCTCAAAAATTCTTGGTTATTCGTTATGAGTCCATTTTGTCGAGCTACAGAAACGAAGCCTTGTTCTGAAATCCAGAATTTTGATGCCGATTTCAAGTTGGATTAGGTATCCGACGAGCCATGACATCATGGTCACCATGGTTGTGTATTTATTAGAGTAAGTATAACATGAAGATCTGTCCTAGGCTACTGAACTCTGATAGGCAAGCTAATTTTCTAAACTAATCTTTCTGTATTATTTTAGGTCCTGTAACCTCTACCTAGCTTTTTTATTACGAAGCTAGTGAAATGAACAGGCGCCCACAGACCAAAAAAGATGATGCTCACTTTAAACTGAATCTTTAAAATCCCAAAAGCAGACAAAACGTTTCATTAATTCGCTTAATAATTAATTTTTTTGATAAATAAATATTTTTTTCAATGTGAACTATTATGTATAAAATTTTTCCAGAGTACTATGGTATGTTTTGTTGAAAAAAAAATCTTGCTCAAACTAACAATTTAAAAGTATATCTGCTTATTTACGAGTCTGTAATTAAGTTTGTCTGCTTTTTGCTCCGTAACATCTAAAGTGGCATGCTAAACTATGTCTCCCTTCAAAAATTTCTTTGATAAACGTTTTTTTTTTGCCGCAATAAATTTAGTTCAGGCCCCGTATTTGGGCATCAAAATATTTTAAATCAATTCTGTTTTCAAGTGTGGACTAATAAGCTCCCTATAATCATCATGATAGCTTCTGCTTCATTTTTAAATGCTCAAAATTCTCTCAATATTATAGTTTTTTCTACATTGATTAAATCCCATCCAATAGGAGCAGAAATTCAAAAAAAAAACGACCTCGAATCTGTTTTTGAAAAAGTGATTAGGTTGTTAATTATTTTATTATAGTCTCTTTTTAATGTTTAAGGGAAACTAGGAAAATCACATAGATCGGTCTACAAAGAATTGATAATTTCTTAACAAACTGGTATAAAATCTCGAGAAAAAAGACTAAACGCTCCTGGTTAATACCATTGTTCTAGGCTTGTTCAATCATTACAGCGTTTCACTTCATCAAAACCTGGATGGTTTTTGATGCCAGTTGATGAAAACCTAATTGATATTTTGAGGATATTTTTGCTTTTGTTGCCATACTGACTTATTGGGGGTGATTTTGAGGGCTTTTGTTTCATTTCAGAGTGAAAGTGAGGATGCGCCACCGGAACCTGAACCCGAACCAGAGCCGGTAGCGGCCGAAGACGAGTGAACTGGACCTCCACTGAGTTCACAGTCCTTTTCAGACTGGAGAAACTCGTGAACACATAATGAAACAATATACTTTCATATTTTATTAGCTCAAACTTACGCTCCATCTTTGATTTCATCGTCATAATCTGGCCTAATTTAACAAAGATAATTGATGCGTCGGCCGTTTTACTATAAAATTAAATTCTGCGTTATTTACTAAATCTAGAATCGTAAAAGACGGAGTTCGAGATTGTTCTTAACGATATCTGCTACTTATTTTATAACGCGTATCTATATTATTTAACTAATCGAAAAACTATTGTAAGCCCGATCAAAGAGAAGAGTTAAACATTCAAACCCATTTGTTTTCTCAATATCGCTCCAAAAGGCCAGGTTGAAACTTCTACTGAAAAAACAACGTCTACTGCTGCGCTCCTGTTTGATCCGAATATGACTTGAAATAACAGTTCTTCCTCTTAAAGATATGCATGCATTGAGCTCAAATAGGACAATATGTTTTAGGATTTTTTCGAAAAAAGAGATTTTGAAGATCGCCCATTTGGTCAATTTTGGTTAATAAATCAGCCAGTTGGTACAATATAGCTTAATAGACGCAAACATTATCCTTGTGCACTCGATATTGCGTGTCGTGGTAGTTTTTCTTAAAAAGATAAAATTTCAAACAATCCGAAATAATAATTTTTTTTGGCAAAAACTATAATATTCGAAAAATTCGGGGCGTCGCTGATTCGAGCTTTTTTGTTTGGTTTCATTGTTTTAGCAAGTAATATTTCAGCTTGAAATTATGAATCAGCGTTATCAAATCTGAATTTAGACTTTATCAGGTTAACAACTAGTTAACCAAAATCAATGAATCATTTGTTCAGCTTACTTAATTAGTATATCAAGTTAGTGGTAAAAATTTGGCCGGTGTAAGGTGGAGGGCAAGTCAAGGCTTGAAACGCAAAAGGTCATAAGTTTTAATTGGGCGGGACCTGTTTTGCTGCGAAAAGTTTCTCGAGTAACAAAAATAGTTATCGGAATCTTGGTTATCAGTTAATTTTTTGTCTGCTGAATTGCCACCGCACGTTACCTGCCAAAATTTTGCCCTTTTTTAGTATCATTCAAATTATTTTTTTTGCGTTCTGGTTGCGATGAATTAATTGCGTTCAGAAAATTAATTGCGTTGCTGAAACTGGTTTTGCTATATAAAGTTTTTCATATACAGTTTTCAGAAAAGTTTTCTAAACGTTTTTGTGTAGCCTTCTCAATTCAGAGAAGAGTGATTGGAACCGTGCCTGAGTTTTTTTTTCAAATTACACATATTTTTTTGATTGTAATGATTCATTTTGCTTGTGAGTAGCAAACGGTATCAAATAGGAAGAAATTTTTTTCGGGTTAATAACTTTCTTAAAAGAATCACTTGAATCATTTGTATGTTGGATCACAATGAACTCTATGCGTTCCCGGCCAACAAAGCATGAAGGTAACGATTATGCTTGAGACGGAAAAGGTCCGGGATTCGCATCCCACCAGGACCTTTTTTTTTCAAACGGGAAACATTCTCAAGTTATATGTCTGCTTATTTGTTGTCAGTTAAGTCGTCACGTTTAAAAATAGTTTTTTTTTGCTGCGCGCAATTTTCTCTAATTTTGCTTTTAGTGTTTGATTTACTACTTGAAAGAAATTCCTCGGCCCAAATCTTTTCGGCCTGATTTAACCGGCATAATGACCTAATTTTGAGTCGTTTGAACGGAAACCCAATTTTAACACCAACCTCTGCACGTCTCAAGTTTGTTGTTTGTTTACGAATCGTTTTGTTGAAATTTCATTTTTCATTTTGAAAAAATTTTCGTTTTTCTCAAAAACTTCTACTGTTTCGAAAAATGATATCAATTGAAAAACCTCCTACTTCCCGGTGTGCCTGTATACTCCCCTAGAGTCTCTTTTTACTGGACCCTTCTGTCTACAGCCTTTGAAAAAGTCTGTGGGGGAATATTTGACCAATATTTTTGATTTTTTATCTCGTTTTCACGAAAAATACCCCTCTTAATTCTGAATGATTGGTTTCAATGAATAGAAGAGTTTCAAAAATTTCCCTGCCTGAGCGGCTTCTACCAAATTTTTTCACAAAGTTATGGCCCTCGGGATAGACATTTTTTTGATTTTTGACTGTTTTTTAAACTTTTGAATATTCTCAAAAACTACCCTGCCATATTTGAGATTTTGAGTACAATTCAAATAACGAGTTGTGAAAAGCTCATTTATTTATGCGACTACTCCCAAATTTTTCTGATACCAAACATTATGGCCCTTGGAAAAGTCAAGATTTTGATTTTTTGAGCGTTTTTAAAAAAAAAAAAAACGTTTTCGATGTTTCTCGAAAACTACGCACCCAAATCTGAAATTTGAGCTTCAATCGAAATTAAAAGTTAAATGAATCCCTTTTGATTAAGTCGTTACGTCCCATTTTTTCTCACAAAAAATTATGATTCTCGGAAATGCCAAATTTTTTATTCGTTGACTGTTTTTTTGAACTTTTCTCGCTAAGTATCCTGCCAATTCTGATATCAAAAGTTTCAGCGAAACCAGCTGTTTCTGAAAACCTGCCTTTATAACTGGATTTGCTCGGTTTGTGTAAAAAACTTATTGCTTTCAAGCAAGTCGAAGTTTTGAAGCTTTGACAGTTTTTTTCCAACTTTTTTTTCGTCATCCAAAAACTACCGTGACAATTCTCAGGTTGTGTTTAATCGAGAAACCCAATTTTTGGGAAGCTTCTCTTCTTAGGCGGCCATAACCTGCCCTTTTAAGGAAAAAGTCAGGGATTTTAAAAATCCTTTCGACAGTTCTATAGAACTTTTGACCATTTTTTAGAATTTTTTTGAATTTTCTTGCGATTTAAATCAAATCTGAAATGAAAAGTTCAACTGAAAGAACCGGTTGCCATAATGATTCCTGTAGAAGTAGCAATTCTTTAATTTTCTTGGGAAAATTGATTATCTCAAAATTTTTCACTCTTTTATTTTAGTAGAGAAACAACTATATTTCTTCGGGAAAATTGATTATCTCAAAATTTTTCACTCTTTTATTTTAGTAGAGAAACAACTAAGGTTTTCAGCAAAGACCAATTTTTGAAATCACAACAGTATAACAAAATTATTCAAAATTAAAAACATACGTCCCGCTTTAGAGGGACCCCTAGTTGTTTTTTATACAAAAATCTGAAAATTTTGATTCGCCTAGTTTTTTTCAACGTTTGAAATTTTTTTTCGCTTATGTTTTTTTTTATGTTGTGTTGTATCGCAAGTGGTGCAAGGCTCTGCTTCGCATTTATGTAAAAAAATTGGTTATTTGTTCAGTCTAACAAGTTCTTTATATTGTTGAATCCTTGATATGCTTGATTCGCCTTGTTTCATGTGACCTTTTATGTATCAGAAAAAGTACAGAAGGCCTAAATCGTGCCTTTTTGTATATTTTCAATTTATTTAACGAAAAAATAGGACGCTGGTTTTACGTTATTTTTTACCCTAGATTTTTGGCCTATATTTCTGTATAGCAAATAGTGCAAAGCTCCTCCTGACCACCTCTGTCGAATTTGGAACAAAACTTGTAACCAAATTGCGATTTTTGTTATTTATTCTATTTTTAAGAAACTTATGTGCGCAAAATGAAAATTTAACAAAAATGCTTATACATAGAGAATTATTTCCATATTCATGGTAGTATATGAAATTTGAAATTAAGAAACAGAACAGCTTTAACTAAACTTCTGAAACTTAAATCCCCAATTTTTTTTCTGAAACTTCAGAAGCAACATTTGTTTTGTTTTTATACAAAGTGTTAATAGACTGGCAGTCACTAGGACAAAAATTATATACTATTAAAATACTTGGAAGTAATTTTGAAACGATGCTCCTGGATTCAATTAGACGGACGTATTATACTTCTAGTTTTGATATTTAACATAACACAGAAAACTACTACAGTCACGGGACATAGAAGGTACATTTTTTTATTTGAACAAGTAAAGGAACGATTTTTTCTTCACAATTTTGCCATTTTCTGTGAAAGATATCTCATCAGAATATAGGATAAAAATTCTGACCCATGCTATATGAACCTATTCGAAACGAGCTAGCAGCTTCAAAACTCTTGTTTTAAAGGCATAAAATAGCTAGTGATCAGTACAACTTTTAAGGATGCCCTACGCTAAAAACACAGATATTTTCAATTTACGAGCTCAAATCGGGCTTTTCGAAAGCTGATGATATCTTTTTATATAAACAGAAAAATTGAAAAAGTTACTCGATCCGGCGTTGAAAAACAATCGTATCTGTTGTGACGTTACAGGTACTAAAAGAACCTGGAAGCTTATGCCAGAAAGTTGGACTGAAAATAAGAGAAAGCATGCTTCTTTATCAGAGTGCTGTGGATGGATGACTGTTTTGTGGTCCTTCAAAGTATGGTATTCTCTATACGTTTAAAATGGATGTGAAATGAACTTTGAGGCTGATTCATCTCTTGTGGATTGCTAAATGCATCATATTCGTTTCATTAATTCGCTTAATTATTAATTTTTTGATAAATAAATATTTTTTTCAATGTGAATTATTATGTATAAAATTTTTTCAGAGTACTATGGTATGTTTTGTTGAAGCAAAATTTTGCTCAAACTAACAATTTAAAAGTATATCTGCTTATTTACGAGTCTGTAATTAAGTTTGTCTGCTTTTTGCTCCGTATCATCTAAAGTGGCATCCTAAACTATGTCTCCCTTCAAAAATTTCTTTAATAAACGTTTTTTTTTGCCGCAATAAATTTAGTTCAGGCCCCGTATTTGGGCATCAAAATATTTTAGATCAATTCTGTTTTCAAGTGTGGACTAATAAGCTCCCTATAATCATCATGATAGCTTCTGCTTCATTTTTAAATGCTCAAAATTCTCTCAATATTGCAGTTTTTTCTACATTGCCGCAACTTTGTCTCTTAGATGTTATTGTTTGATTGATTAAATCCCATCCAATAGGTGCAGAAATTCAAAAAACGACCTCGAATCAGTTTTTAAAAAAGTGATTAGGTTGTTAATTATTTTATTATAGTCTCTTTTTAATGTTTAAGGGAAACTAGGAAAATCACATAGATCGGTCTACAAAGAATTGATAATTTCTTAACAAACTGGTATAAAATCTCGAGAAAAAAGACTAAACGCTCCTGGTTAATACCATTGTTCTAGGCTTGTTCAATCATTACAGCGTTTCACTTCATCAAAACCTGGATGGTTTTTGATGCCAGTTGATGAAAACCTAATTGATATTTTGAGGATATTTTTGCTTTTGTTGCCATACTGACTTATTGGGGGTGATTTTGAGGGCTTTTGTTTCATTTCAGAGTGAAAGTGAGGATGCGCCACCGGAACCTGAACCCGAACCAGAGCCGGTAGCGGCCGAAGACGAGTGAACTGGACCTCCACTGAGTTCACAGTCCTTTTCAGACTGGAGAAACTCGTGAACACATAATGAAACAATATACTTTCATATTTTATTAGCTCAAACTTACGCTCCATCTTTGATTTCATCGTCATAATCTGGCCTAATTTAACAAAGATAATTGATGCGTCGGCCGTTTTACTATAAAATTAAATTCTGCGTTATTTACTAAATCTAGAATCGTAAAAGACGGAGTTCGAGTTTGTTCTTAACGATATCTGCTACTTATTTTATAACGCGTATCTATATTATTTAACTAATCGAAAAACTATTGTAAGCCCGATCAAAGAGAAGAGTTAAACATTCAAACCCATTTGTTTTCTCAATATCGCTCCAAAAGGCCAGGTTGAAACTTCCACTGAAAAAACAACGTCTACTGCTGCGCTCCTGTTTGATCCGAATATGACTTGAAATAACAGTTCTTCCTCTTAAAGATATGCATGCATTGAGCTCAAATAGGACAATATGTTTTAGGATTTTTTCGAAAAAAGAGATTTTGAAGATCGCCCATTTGGTCAATTTTGGTTAATAAATCAGCCAGTTGGTACAATATAGCTTAATAGACGCAAACATTATCCTTGTGCACTCGATATTGCGTGTCGTGGTAGTTTTTCTTAAAAAGATAAAATTTCAAACAATCCGAAATAATAATTTTTTTTGGCAAAAACTATAATATTCGAAAAATTCGGGGCGTCGCTGATTCGAGCTTTTTTGTTTGGTTTCATTGTTTTAGCAAGTAATATTTCAGCTTGAAATTATGAATCAGCGTTATCAAATCTGAATTTAGACTTTATCAGGTTAACAACTAGTTAACCAAAATCAATGAATCATTTGTTCAGCTTACTTAATTAGTATATCAAGTTAGTGGTAAAAATTTGGCCGGTGTAAGGTGGAGGGCAAGTCAAGGCTTGAAACGCAAAAGGTCATAAGTTTTAATTGGACGGGACCTGTTTTGCTGCGAAAAGTTTCTCGAGTAACAAAAATAGTTATCGGAATCTTGGTTATCAGTTAATTTTTTGTCTGCTGAATTGCCACCGCACGTTACCTGCCAAAATTTTGCCCTTTTTTAGTATCATTCAAATTATTTTTTTTGCGTTCTGGTTGCGATGAATTAATTGCGTTCAGAAAATTAATTGCGTTGCTGAAACTGGTTTTGCTATATAAAGTTTTTCATATACAGTTTTCAGAAAAGTTTTCTAAACGTTTTTGTGTAGCCTTCTCAATTCAGAGAAGAGTGATTGGAACCGTGCCTGAGTTTTTTTTCAAATTACACATATTTTTGTGACTTTTTGTGAAAATGACAAAAATGTGACCTTTTATGTATCAGAAAAAGTACAGAAGGCCTAAATCGTGCCTTTTTGTATATTTTCAATTTATTTAACGAAAAAATAGGACGCTGGTTTTTAGTTATTTTTTACCCTAGATTTTTGGCCTATATTTCTGTATCGCAAATAGTGCAAAGCTCCTCCTGACCACCTCTGTCGAATTTGGAACAAAACTTGTAACCAAATTGCGATTTTTGTTATTTATTCTATTTTTAAGAAACTAATGTGCGCAAAATGAAAATTTAACAAAAATGCTTATACATAGAGAATTATTTCCATATTCATGGTAGTATATGAAATTTGAAATTAAGAAACAGAACAGCTCTAACTAAACTTCTGAAACTTAAATCCCCAATTTTTTTTTCTGAAACTTCAGAAGCAACATTTGTTTTGTTTTTATACAAAGTGTTAATAGACTGGCAGTCACTAGGACAAAAATTATATACTATTAAAATACTTGGAAGTAATTTTGAAACGATGCTCCTGGATTCAATTAGACGGACGTATTATACTTCTAGTTTTGATATTTAACATAACACAGAAAACTACTACAGTCACGGGACATAGAAGGTACATTTTTTTATTTGAACAAGTAAAGGAACGATTTTTTCTTCACAATTTTGCCATTTTCTGTGAAAGATATCTCATCAGAATATAGGATAAAAATTCTGACCCATGCTATATGAACCTATTCGAAACGAGCTAGCAGCTTCAAAACTCTTGTTTTAAAGGCATAAAATAGCTAGTGATCAGTACAACTTTTAAGGATGCCCTACGCTAAAAACACAGATATTTTCAATTTACGAGCTCAAATCGGGCTTTTCGAAAGCTGATGATATCTTTTTATATAAACAGAAAAATTGAAAAAGTTACTCGATCCGGCGTTGAAAAACAATCGTATCTGTTGTGACGTTACAGGTACTAAAAGAACCTGGAAGCTTATGCCAGAAAGTTGGACTGAAAATAAGAGAAAGCATGCTTCTTTATCAGAGTGCTTCGGATGGATGACTGTTTTGTGGTCCTTCAAAGTATGGTATTCTCTATACGTTTAAAATGGATGTGAAATGGACCTTGAGGCTGGTTCATCTCTTGTGGATTGCTAAATGCTAGAAAGCTTGTCGTTGAAGATGTGCTTTGGTAACTTAGAAAGTGCTACAGTCACAGAATATAAATGTTGAATCTTTTTAATTTCAATGAGAAAATGAACCACATTTTGTCGTTAAAGATTCTAAAGTCTTCTAGGTTCTATTTCAAATTGTTGTAGTTAGAGCGTTAACGATGTTCAAGTTTTTAAATATGGAGGGTTGACTGATGAAACACTATTACGCAGTTGGAAATGGGCAGAAATGAAAAACTTGGTGATTAGGGTCCTGATTTTTTTTATTTTTCATGAAATTGAAAGCCTTTTAACTTTTTTAAAAAATCGAAAAAAATGGTGACGAGATAGTTATTAAATTGATAGAGATGATTTGATTGGTCGAAACTAACATCGGGGAAAATATTGGGGGGTTGGTACGGATCTTGTTAACTATCCCCCCATGGTACCTTGCAACGAATATCCCCCCTACAAAGAAAGAAGTGACAAGATCCTTGTAACAAGATCCTTGCATTATCCCATGTACTATTTTGTTTACGATTTTGACAAACCAGCTGATAATGATCGACGAAGCGGTTCATTGTTACTTCCGAATAAGCGTGTTGCAACGCAAATGTGAGCGAGACTATAAATGAATAGGATTGTCCTTGGAAGTCCTTGGATCACGCGCTTGGAAAACTTCCCGCTCCGTCCCAGAAGCGCGTCAAAGATACTTGATTTACAAAAACAGGTTTACAACTGTAAAATTGCGTTGGAAAAAGCTGTTGGCGTAAAACAAAAGGTTCAGAAGCACGAGTATCTGAAAACAGATCTAAGGTCTCTAATAAGTCTAAGGAAAGTCAAAAATGTGAGTCACATAAGTCTGATAAATCTGCTTCCACACCTCATTTCTCGACTGTTCACACTATGTCATCAAGTGAGAAGCGTCATGAGTTAGCTTTAGTAAAACGACGCCACGTGGAGCTGCCAAGGCAGTATCAAGTATCTGTAAGGCTTAAAGAGCAGGAGAACCGTCCTGAGTTCGAACGAAGTCAGCTGGAACTAAAGCAATTGACTGAACGTCATAAGAAGCAACTAATTGAAATGGAAATAAAAGCGTTTGAACTTGAGGACATTTCATCTGAGGTTAGCGAGAAGGTAGCGGAAAGTAACTCGACAGGAGTAAGTCAACCTATTTCAAAAATTGCAACCGATCGGACTAATGCTTGGGTAGACTCTGTTAGTTCACAGGAATCTCCTGATGGTGCTAGTGCGCTAGGTTTGCTGGTCTTCACCCCTGTACCAATTTCGTCAGAAACGATGACTTCCGCTAACCTCGCTCATGTATTTATCACCAGTCTGAGTGACGCCGAAATCCATAGTCATTCTGCCATTGCAAGCTTCTGCTCCATCTGTTTCATTTCCAGTTAACAGTATGCATTCTAGTGCACTAGTTTTACCACCACCGCCTGCAGTTCTTTTACAGACCATGAAATCAAACATAACTAATGGTGGTTTTGCCAACGGGCAACCGGAATCGTTACCTGTCCCAATGTTACCGGCACAAACCGGTACTGGTTTTGTTTCTTTGTCACCTGCATTTGCTGGTGGTGGCTTCTCATCTTCTGGAATAAACCAACGCCGGTTTTCCCTTCCGCACCTCATTGCCATGTGGCACCAGTTCAGACGCAACATAAAATTCACTTTGTACCGCATTTTGTGTCACCTAATATGTATAATTGCTACACAAGTGATGCAAACTTTTGGCGATTGGCAGCTACAACTCCAATCGTCACGCCTGTTCAGTGTTGTAATGATGGAAACGTTTTTTCTAATGTGACAGCTGTTGACCCTACGTGTAACACAGCCGTCCCGTATACTAGTGGTGGGACTGCGTATTTTAATACTCCACCAGTTACTCCTCAACATGTTCCCCATTTCGTCAATTATAGTAATACTGGTTATCAGCCAGTTATCAAAGGCTACAAACCGTCTTCTGCTAATCCGAACCAAAATTGTTCATCGGATCGACCTCTCTCCGCTCGTGAATTGGCGGAATTATTAATGCATAGCCGCAAAGATCATCTTCCTGAATGACAGTTAGCCCAGTTTGACGGCAACCCGTTAAACTGGCACGAATAGTTTGGTCAGTTTAAGTCCGCCGTTGATTCCGCTGTTCACACAGATGATACGAAACTGACATACTTAAAAACACGTGTCACAGGCAAAGAAAAAACCGCAATTGTGGAGTTTAGTTATAGTGGCGTTATGTACAAGGATGCACTGGCCGCTTTGTAACGGAAGTTTGGGCAACCACACGCTGTTGTTGGTGCGCGTCTTGATAAGCTGAATAGTTTTCCTCCACCTAAGATGCACAATTCGGAAAAGGTCATTAGTTTCTCCTCTGCCATATCTGGCCTCGTAGCAGTTTTCAAATCATTGTCTTTCAACGATTATCTAAAGAGTGTTAACCTCTTAAGCCAAGCTGATAGTAAGCTTCCGCCTACCTCAAGGAATCTATGTCAATGCATACTGTTGGGTATAATTGACAGCGCCTAACACTCTTAGATTTTAATAACTGATTAAAAGAAAAAGCCGAGGGGCATGAGAGATTATGTGTACTTAACTCTAAGGCAAAAAACGAGGAAACGGTTGAGACAAAAATATTCAACGTTTTTGCAGCCAATAGCAAGGTAACTAGTAAAACAGGATAAATTTAAGTTTCCGCCGTGCGTTTTGTGTAAGGGTAGTCATGCATTGTGGAACTGTGCTGCTTTCAAGAAAAAGAATGCAACTCTGCGAGCAAAATAAGTGGCTGAAAAAAAATTTGTTTCGCGTGCCTCATTGGCAATCATAATTTCCGGCAATGTTCTAGAGCTAAGAAACGCCCGAAGCCAGAGTGCGATAGCACACATAATGTCTTATTCCATAGAGGGAACATGTTTTTCCTCGGAAGGAAAATTCGAATGACTCATGACTCAAATAAGGCTGGAGCAAACAAGTCCAAGGAGAATACAAACACTTCCACCCACGACGCTGTTAGTGATGTACATGACATTGAGTCGTCTGAAGGGGTGTTGCTAATTGCAACACTTGGTGTGTCCTCGGATGTAACCAGTCTCCTGACGTTGGTTTTTTGTGATAGTGCATCGACACACTCTTGGGTGTCTTCGTCACTTGTTAACCGTCTCGGCTTAGTAGCGGAGCCCGTTAAATTGTCAATGAGTGGTTTCAATGCAACTACCGTTGTTGAGACTCCGAGGGTCAAGCTTACAGCTTCTTCCGAGCCGAATAATAGTTATTTCGTATTCCTCTGTGTGCATATGTTAAAGACAATATTCGGATTGGTTTCGAATTGATCAATATTACTGATTTGCAGAATAAATATCCACAATCAGCACCTATTAAGCCCACTTAATATACTTATGACGACGTTGTATTTATTATAGGACAAGACTACTACCAGGCCGTTAAACCTATTGAGTTCATCTTGGGAGATGATGATAACTCACCGTGTTCTGTTCGCCTACCGATAGGTTGGGTCATAAGTGTTCCGTTGCCGCCGTCCGTTGGTTCTACTTCTTCGTGATACAAGTGTGTTGTTGAAGGTTGCTCTTCGACTGACCAGATAAAATCCTGGTACGAGTTGGGATCTTATGGTGCTTTAAAACAAGACGATGCCCGTTCCGCCGCGGATAAACATGCTTTATCCACCCTTAATTCTAAAACCGTTCACAGTGGCGAAAGATTTTTTGTGTCTATACTTTGGATTGATAGTAATGTCAGTCTACCAAACAATTAATACTCGTCACTTGCCCAACTTAAAACATTGAAGAGAAGGTTGAGTAAGGACCCTGAACTACGCGAAAGATACGCAGACACACTTAGAGAGGACATTAGGAAAGGCTATGTCGTTACTGTCGAACCGCATGATCCCCGTAAGCGTTCCGATTGCGAGTGGTATCTTCCGCACCATACCGTCGTAAATCTGAATAAGCCGGGTAAGGTGTGCCGAGTCCTCAATGGGGCTTTTAATTTTCACGGCACATCCTTAAAAAAGTCCTTATTGGTGGGTCCGGACCTACTCCAAAACTTAAATTTTGTACTTTTGCGATTCCGTCAACACAAGTAAGCCTTCTCCGCAGATATAGAGGGTATGTTACTCCAGGTAGGAGTCCTCGCCCACGATCAAATTTCGCTCCGTTTTTTGTGGCGGGAGGATACCAATTCCGACGTGGTAGTTCCCCAGTACACTCGCCAAATATTTGGCGCACGGAATTTGCCTACATGCGCCAATTTTGCGTTGCAAAAAACAGCAACCCGGAGGCCGCATCAGTCGTAAACGAAAAATCTTAAATGGACGATACCCATGCAACTAAAATTAGCCGTGATTTGGTTTCGTTAATCAATTTGGGAGGATTTATTTTGACTAAATTTGTCAGTAATGCTGATATAAATATTAAGCAATGAACCCCGAGCCTTGCGAAACCTCGTCTTCACCCATCAAAGAAACATGTAACGGTTCCGAACAATCATCACACGTCCTATGTTTTAAGTAGGACCATGTGAAACACAGATTGGTTGTTAGCAGAGGCGTGAATCGTCCTCTCGCTAAGGCAATAATTCAACGAACCGTCTTGAGTTTCGTTTCTTCTGTGTTTGACCCTGTTGGGTTAGTAGCTCCATACACAGTTAGGGCCCGTCTTTTGCTTAAAAATATTTGAAAATTCAGTGCCTAAAGTTGGGACGACGAATTGTCGAAAGACATAAGAAGTAAATTTCTCGAGTGGCACTCCGGTCTCCTCTCTTAGGGCAATTGACTATTCCCCGCTGTTACTTCACAGAATTTGTGGATCAAATTGAGCTGCACATGTTCGGTGATAGCTTGCAGGATGTTTTTTGTGCGGTTGGGTTTTTGCGTGCGCGACTCACGAGTTCGCACAAAACTCAAATATCCTTCATCTTTGATCATTCAGCTAATCTGCTCGCCACTCGACTGAAATACGATATACTGAAAGCGCTTACCATTAATATGAATCAGGTCTACATGTGGACAGATAGTACTACAGTTTAGCAGTGGCTAAACTCCAGTGACAAATTACCTGTCTTCGTCGCTAGCCGTGTCGGCGAAATCCTCCAATCGACAAGCATTGATGAGTGGCATCATGTTCTGAGCGGCAATTATCCAGCTGATACCGGTACGCGGGGATTTCTTTGGAAGCCCTAAAGGATACCAGCTGGGTTATTGGTTCCAGCATTCTCCGGACTACTGATTGGCCGTTTATACCCGACGAACGTGTGATCAATAAAATTCGTTTGAAGGGTCTTCTTTTGATGTCGATAATTGCTTGGAGACATCATCTCCCTTCGTCACCGATGTCACATCCGCCAAATTTCCTGAACACGGGTTTAATTGGGAAAAATTTAGTTCCTTTACGAGATATAAAGGAGTTGTCGCCTTTATGTTGAGGATGCTGTCTTCACATAAGCAGTTTCGCGGTAAGGACTTGCGGATCAGCGATCCCACTGAAGTTGATATTGCGGAAAACAAACTAATTCATCTTGCGCAGATGGAATCCTTGCCCGTTGAGTTGAAAACACTCACCGCTGGCAAAGCTATTAAGAATAGAAGTAAAATTGCCACATACTCGCCATTTATTGGTCCCGCTGGTATCATTCGTTCCACCGGACGGATCGTGCGCTTAGTGAATACCGAGTTTTATACTAAGCACCCAATGTTACTCGGCTCCTTCTTTTGTTGGTCCGCATGCTCCACCATAAGCATTTTTATCAAAAATTAGGTTACATGCGCTCCGTTTTAAATAAGAAATTTGCAATACTTGGGTTGCATCGACTACTTCGGTCTATCGAAAATCAATGTGTAACATGCCGTAAACGCAAAGCAAGTACCATCCAGCCTTTTATGTCCGATTTACCTGCCGAACGTCTCGGATATACCAACCACCCTTTAATCATACGGGTGTGAATTATTTTGGTCCGCTTTACGTTCCGGTTCGCAGAAGCACTGAAAAAAGAAGATTTCATTTCACTTGCCTCACCACCAGGGCCGTACACCTTGAGATTGTACCAACTCTGGACACTAGTTCTTGTGACATGGGCATTGAACGGTTCATTGCACGTCGTGGTACACTAAGCAAGATCTGGTCGGATAACGCCACGAACTTCGTTGGTGCGGAAAAGGTACTACTTGCCTGCATCAAGAGCTGGCTTGGCATGGCTTCGACCATTTTTACACACAAAGGTATTGCTAAGAAATTTAACCCCCAGGCGCACCCCATCATGGCGGCTCCTGGAGCGCCTCGTCCGAAGCGTGAAGCGCGGGCTTTACGATATACTAGGCAGCCAGCGAGTCACCGCAGAGGTTTTAGGAACAACACTCTGCTTAGTTGAGCAGGCTATGAGTTCGAGGCCAATCACTCCCGTTATTACTGGTTCACGTGAGCTAGAAGCGTTAACTCAAACCATTTTTGGCTTGGACAAGCCACAAGCTTTCCTTCGCTTTTACCTGGGGAGCACTTCGACCACAAGAAAAGTCACGTGCGAGCGCAGTCGTATACTAACGCTATTTGGTCTCGTTGGCTTCGCGAATATGTTCCCTCACTGAATAAGCATGTCAAGTGGCACACTCAATCTGACTTCACTCTTATGGTGATCTCGGGTGGGTGATTGAGCCCGATAGTCCGCGTGGGTACTACCCCCTCGCCCGAATCGTCAAGCTAAACTACGGATAGGACGGTTGCGCCCGTTCCGCCCTTGCTAAGACCGCAACCCGTGAAGTCACTCGGCCGACCGTTAAGCTCGCTCCGGTTCTTCCTTCTTCAGGGGGAGGATGTTGCAACGCAAATGTAAGCGAGAGTATAAATGAATATGATTGAGCCAAAATGCAAATGAAGTAAGCACAGTTGGCCGAGCGGCCTATTCCAAAAGTACCATATACAGACTTGGCAGTTGGCGCGGGTGCGAATCAACCCATGAGCAGACCTTAAAACATGTAAACTCGAGGGGCTATAGCCCCACTTGACCTTTTTAACTGTTTTTTTTGTTCTAATTTGGTTCAGCCTTGATTACGGCGGACCGCCAAAAAGAGCAATTTGTCTCAATGACATTACCGGTTCTTGTGGCTAGCTTGGGCCGAAATAAATTATAATTGAAGCTGAATACTGTTGAAATTATGAACTTGATGCTGTGAGTTTTCTGGATTATTCTGATTATTTACTGATTATATCGACATGAGTGGTTTTTATTGCCGAAAATACGAATAAAACTTTGTCAACCAATGCTGTTTCCTACTTACAGAGAGTAGAGAGATTGAGCGCACAAAGAGGATCTTATGGTGTGAGGTTGAAATATCTCTAGAAGGTCTTTCGAAGTTGTTTTTAGCGATACTGAATTTTCAGTAAATTTTGTGCTTTTTTCTAAATTTACTTGCAATTTAAAACCTTATTTACTTCGTGGCTTTTCTCTTTATAGAGGCTAGGGGGGCGTTAATTCCTCTTCTAGGTATCATTTATGGGTGTTGAAAATGATATGTTAATCTTTCTGTGGCTCCCTTTTTGGTTTTTTTTTTGGTTTAGTCGTACGTGTCTTTGATAACTTTCTAGTTTTATTTGATCACCGATCTGGGAGTTTTTTGAAACTGAATGGCCGTAAATTTTATTTTTGATTTATAATTTTGAAACGTTTAATATCATTTTCACAATTGATCAGGTCGAGTTGTAGCATAATATTTATGATGTATTCTATAATTAATTCCACCCAAAAATATGAGCACTGAATTTTTTGCTCTGGCGTAACTGCTTCGAGTTGATTGTTGAATGACTTTTGATGATCGCGCTCTTAAAAAGAACGTGACTATTGAATCCGATATTTTGATTGCGTTCGATTCTGTTCCTCATTGACGCGACAACTGCCCTGGACTGGAATATGTTGTTTCACGACTTCGATAACCGGAGGCAAAAGCTCTGCGCTTTATCTGCTGGTCTAGGCGTTTCTCCATTAGCTCGAAATATTGATGATTTGATCATTGTGTCATAGTTTTTGATCATGTCTGACTCTGCTGTTAAACCCAACAAAGAAAATCTTTCAACAGATACGGAATTTTTTCTGGAACGTCTAGGGAGAACGACGCCGACTCGATGCAATCTACCTTACCTGCTGCGTAGTTGAAAACTCTTCAATAACTGTCATTTTGAAGTTGCTGGACTCTTACAATTAGAATTTGAAGGTCTCCGGCCGGGCGTTTTGGCTGTAACAGAAAACAGTTAAACGTTGTGAAGAGTCATTTTGGAAGAGTTATTTCTTAAATATGATATCCAAAGTTTTTCCAAAGGAGGAACTCAGTCGTACTCTTTTCTGAAGTCTAAATCGTTTTTGCTGACAACTTTTCCTCTTATCAAAAGAGACTGTAGAATATCATTCGTTCAATAATTCTTGTATTATTTCCCTAAAATGCGGTTCCATTTTTTCCAGTTTACTTTTCTGCTTAGTTTATCTTTACTTTGATACACTTTTGTTTCGTTGCTCGACTGAAATTTTTTGGAAGTCGGTGCTGTCGCACTCCATTGAGCTCAGATCTACTGGAAGTAAGCTTGCTTAATCAAACCTATTTTCTAAATATGACTATCTTTCCTTTTGTTGCTTCTCATCCTTTTTTGACGTGATCGGCTCCTCCTTGTCCAAAACTCTATATGAACAAATATAGCAGATTACTGTGAAAGAGGCACAGAATGTTCCGACCAAATTCCTGAAAAAAACAAAGAATTTTTTTTTCAAATTGTTGTAGTTTCTTCTTCTTAGTTTGATAACGGTAGCGATACGCAAGGGTATTGCAACTGGAAACTTAACTTTTTTCCCGTAAAAAACCATGTTCACAAAATAGTCAAATCGTAATCAGTATAATTTTACCCATTGGTTGATACGCATGGTTAATTAATAGCGTGGTTACTGTATTGGTCTTCTGTTTACGGTAAGAGCTGCCTATAAATCTTTTCTCAGATTCGAAAATTTTTGGTAGATTTTTGGCACTGAAATCGTGTGGTTTTAAACTTGAAAAATTGTCAAATTTTTTTGTAAAAAAAATTGAAATTTTTCACAAACTCAATTTTCGGCTTCTTAGTTTAATTATTACAACAAATTCAAATTCATTCAATTTTCCAGGTCATCTGACGTAGAGGTAATACGGATGCTTGAGACGACAAAGACTTGTGCTTCGAATCAGTCGGAACCCGTTTCTTTCTAAAGCTAGAATTTTTCTGCTTTTTCGAGCAATGGTCAGTCTCTTTCTTTTTTTCGATTTAGTTCTCGTTCCAAGGACGTTCTTTGAGTTTTAAAGATCCAGCTTTCTCTAGGTTTTTGAAATATATCAGTGAAAGTAATTGAGCTAAAAAAATTTTCGCGAATTTTTTTTGCTTTGTTTTGAAAATTTTAAAAAAAAATTTACAAATAAGTTTTTTCAGAAGTTTTCGAAAAGTTCTGCTTTGTCGAATATTTAGCACGGAATTTTTAAGCATGAGGTTGTTTTTCTTGCAATTAGCATTGTTGATTTGTTAACGCTGCGTAATTTTCAGTTGTTTTTTTCCGAAGCAGTTGTCTTCCTTGGCATCGTTCAGTTGTCTTATTTGGCGTTTTATTTCTGTTTAAAAAGATTTATATTCCAGACAAATTGATAAAGTTATGAACATATTGCTAGTTTCATTTTTTTCGATATTATTGCGTTATCTCACCTCAGGAAAAACATTTTTAACGTAGCGTTTTTGTCTCAGTTTGCTAATTTGCTGTCTCAATTCGCTAATTCGCTAATTTGCTGTGCTATGTTAGCATTGTATGCCAAGTTTTCTGCTATATGGTTGTCGACTAAATTTTGTCGGTTCTGTTCACGAATTGAGTCTTGCTTTCACTGCACATAAAACACTCCTGCACACTAAAAATTCAGTATTTTTTGGTTAAATTTCAGCTTAGTTGTCGGTTGTAATTTTTTGTAAGCTTTTCTACCTAATTTTGTATTTCTTACAAAGTTCCGGCTTTTTTTATAAATCAATCAAACTCTGGCTCCATTTTTTCGAATGCTCAATATAAATTTGACAGAGTTTTCCTTGAAAAACCAAAGGATTTTAATCATGATAAAAAAAATTTTCAGTTTGCAAAATTTTTGTGTTTTTGTTCCGTTTTCAATTTTAATTTTTTTTTCACCCGAAATCTCGTTTGCTACGCTTTAAGCATCATGCTGTTTAAATCTCTTTTTTGTTGTATCGCAAGTAATGCGAAGCTCAACTTCGATTCTGTGTTGGAATAAGTAACTAGATTTTAAGATAATTCTACGGTCATAGTAAAATAGGCCAATTGGAAAACAATTTTTGTTAAAAAAAAATGACTAGAAAAACGAAAAAAAAAAATAAACGTTTTCAATTTTTTGCAGAAGTTTATTGTTCCCAAAACGTCGTTAAAAACTTCAAAAACTAACTTTGTTCGAGTAAAACTATTTTTTTACGGCCTAAAAATAAGCATAAATAAGCATAAATAAGCTCTTGTAAGCCTGCGCGCTCACCTTAAAAGATCAAAATTCGACCGAAAATCAACGCCTTCAAACCGGTTATTCTCGACAATGAGTCCCGGTGTTTTCCGTTCGAATCACAACTTAAAAGGCTTTAATATGATATATCACTGGACCTTTTCGGATGATTAATTGTGGCACCTGATTTTTGAAATGGTCGGAACAATTATTGCAAGGCTTAGAGTTATGAAGATTGGGAGAAACTCTCATTTTTAAAACTAACTTCGACGCGAATTTTTTTCTAATGCTGTTCAGATTTTGTAGCTCGCTGTTAAAAGTTTTTCGCTGTTTGAATGAAATTTCGTTTGCGATGAGATTATCCATCCGTGTTTCTTTTATACAAATAACTGTTATTGTTATCCAAGCCCTTCAAAGTGTTTTACCATCGCACTCAAATGAAACTTACTTGGCAATTATTCCTTTAACAAAACATTCATCAGTATTAAGACTAACCAGATAATTATCTTTTTTTGACCATTACCTAGTGACCATTTTTTGCTTGTAGCTAAGACCAAACACACAAACTGAACAAGTCCATTCGACGAATATCATTTCAAGTTTTCATCTTCAAAAATCAGTCATGGGGATGGGTCATGCTAAGCGGGCGGATTTCCCTATTTTTGGTTTTATCAGTAACGAGAGGATTCTTATTCGGGTCATTAAAATCGCAGTGTATTTTTCTTCTCGAACGCTTCATACTCAAAAACCTTAAATGGAAACGATACTTCTGTATCATTTTTTGCTTTCTTTTCGTTTCTGCAATCATATTCAAATTTTTGTTCAATTCAGGTGTTGAAAGGTGTGCCATGAGTTTCTTTACTTCCATGTAAAATAAGTTCTTAGCTCCTACATTAGAGTTTCCTAATTTGCTGAACTTGAAATAAAAAATTGGGAATGAAATGAATTTACAAAAATGAAAAATAATTATTTAAAATTGGAAAAATATTAACTTTCATTGTTATCAAGGTATTATAAAACTATTTATCGTTGGCTTTTCAATTTATTTACTTCTCTTTTTGGCATTTTAGCTTAAAAATTGTGATCTTCAAGCTGTGCTGCTTTCGTCGTTACTGTGTTGCTGGGAATCTTCGGATGAATTTTCACTGAACGTCATCGGAGTTGTCGCGTTTGAGTAACTCCCTCCAGGACCGCCTACTAAGAACGGGCCAAGGGGCGGCGGGTGGCCAGTGACTGCTGCCAATCTGTTTAAGTGGTGCTGCATGTTTGGAATATTTGGCTGGACAGAGTATAAGTGTTGGTAGTTCCCGCTGCTACCTTGGCTGCTGCCGCCGGTGGATCCCTGTCTCGAACTCTCGCTCCTCGGACTGTAAGGTGGTGGATTGTGTTCTGAGTGCACATGTCCGGGAATGAAGCTGGGTTTGCAAAACCGGTGAGCTCCGAGCGGTGGAAAAGAACGACCGGGTGCAAATTTGACCTCCTGATTAAATGGTAGCAAGCTGGTACGAACCGGAAGATCTTGGTATACATTGCTCCTCGACTGTCTTCCCAGAGGGGGACGTGGATTGAATGCCCCTGCTCCGAAGGGGGGCAAAGCACCTCCGCGACCTAATGGCGGATACTGATGAGTGTGTAGAATAACTGTGGCGGCCGGCTGGTTATCGTGGTTGGTGAAAATTGCCCGATGCGGGGAGGGTGGTGCTGCAATCATATGCTTCTTGATGAGAAGCAAAATCGCAATCATGAGTATTATCACTACGACCGCGATTATGACCAGAACTATCATGACTAACTTCAGCTCGAATGCAAACGGACTGCTATCGTGACTGTCGGAATTTAAAGTTTTAGGAGCTGGAGTTTCGGTCGCATATGTTGAATGAATTTGAGGTCGCATTATCGTTTTTTCGATGCAGTTGCTGGGGTACATTTTTCGGTCGGGGCATGCGCATGTTATTAGCTGAGGATTACTTAGACAAATATAATCACATTCACGAGGGTTAGCTAAAACATTACAGCCACTCAATCGTCCCTCGATGCTTCTTGGAGGCTTCATTGGCTGCCCAATTTCCGAGACCACTTTAACGGACTTCGGTTTGTATTCGCTTTGAGTCGTGAAGTATCCCTTGTGCAAATCTTCACATTTAGTGGTTGGTTGTCCATACTGCTCGTAGGAAGCCTCGCATTTGGTTAGGTTAAACATTTGCAAGTTCATGTTTCCTTTCGAAAAACTTCGTGTGTAGAAGAAACTTCCGTTGAAAAATGTCATCGCTTCCAAACGTACAGCTGGTGAATGTCTCTCCAGAATCGTTCGTCTTTGAGTTCCATCCAAAGAGACGCTTTCAATTTTATGTTTGCTTGAATCGATCCAATAAAGCCTATCAAATCTGAAGTCGATGGCAAGAGAATTCGGCCAAGTTATATAGTTCGCCACGATTGTCTGGTACTCGGATCCGTCCATGTTTATTTTACCAATCAGGGCTTGAGGCTGACCGTAGTCTGAAAAAAATACCAAGTCCCGGAAGGGGTGCACTGCAAGAGCTCTTGGTTTCTTCAGCCGATTTTCACTCGCCTTCATAAGTGTTTTAGCATCTGACATATCACCACCGATTCTAATAACACTTAAGCCTTGTTTGCTGAGCCAGAATAAATTTTCTGTTGTCCAATCTATCGCAATTTGCTGTAGATCTTCAATCACAGGCAAGACTTGTTGGATATCATTGCCATTGAAATCCATGGAAAACACACCGCTATTCTTAGTTCCTATGAAGATTCTCTTCTGTCGATACAAAAAATCCACGCTGTACGGTTCCACAATTTCTGGGAATGTGAAGTCTAAATCTTTGATTTGTGAGCCAGGGTAGAAAATTCGGTCAGAAGGTAGCAATACAAAATCTCCAGGCTGTTTTTCGCATAAGTTTCCGGGCGGAAGTTGCTTCACGCCGTCCGGGCACTCGCATGAAAACTTATTTGGGGTTTCGTCAGAATATGTTGTTTGAAGACACATGAATTCGCAATGACCATTTAGAGACATCCGGTCGCAGAAGTTGGTAATCTGTTCACGTGGTTCGTCAAATGTGTACGCATGTAAGTGATTCACGCTGAAAAGCTGATGGGAAATCAGTTCTTTCAGCAAAAATGAATTGCTACGTGTTCCCGAGTTGTAAGAGGGATATTTATCATTGCTTGATGTCTGATACGTGTGAACACTTGTATGCGACAGAGAAGGGCGAGATCCAAAGTACAGAACTCCTTTGAGGTAGGAAATCCCAAAAACATCGGATTTGTCCAAAACATCCTCGAACTTGTGCACGCCGTTCGGGTACTGCAAAGATGCCCTCTCAATTTTCCCTTTGAAGCTGTAGTAGATCTCGTTATTTTCAGCATCTATTGCTGGATACTCTAAATCTTGGGTCGATTTAATTTGTGCCGTAATTTGTTTCCGGGATCCGTCTCGGCCGTTCAAATCGATTCGTTCTACCGTTCGATAATTGCCGAACTCTTGCGTCCAGAATAAATATCCGTCATTGTGATCGATCATCAAACCAAACACGGCATCTTCGCCAACTTGCGATGAAACAATTGTTTTTGTCCGCAGTTTTTCCTCTCCCTCGAATAAATCGAGTTCTGAAACTTTGATGCATTTGCAGAATCGTTCGGCGTAGTATAACTTTCTGCCAATTTTATCGAGAGCGAATGAGGTAACATCTTCGCCTTCAGCGTAAACTTGACTCAACTTCCCCGTGAGTAAATGAACTCTCCTTATGGGTTCCGGTGGTTTTTGATAATCCGACGCCAAATAGTACAAATGCTTCTGGCTGGGGTCAAAATCAAACTCGCCGATTCTACTTTTGCGTCCGGGTAAACTCACCTCTCCAGCTAGTAATGGCCGGTCCTTGAGGTAGACGAGTTTAACCCCGCTGTCGTGAGACATCAAAAGAATATCCGAATCCTGACGCTCGTGACAACTTACACCGTCTGAGCTTAACTTGTACCCAAAGAAACAGGTACATCCAAAGTAGGGCGAAACCGACACCTTCAGACATCTTTGAGAGCACTTAGCTATCTCACATGGGTCTGATACTTGCTGCAACATTTCCTGTTTGTAGACTGCAATTCGCTCAATTTCATCGTTCAAATTCTGCGCGAAGGAAACTGCGTCAGATTCTTCTCCATTGTGTTTGGTGTAACTTTTCACGTGTGAATGGGCAATTACAACATTTTGCTCGAAAATTGTGAAGCACCAGTTTTTGTTCTCGTTGATATAGTTTCCCAAAGGTACTTCAAAATTTTGCGTCTCGCCAGCGCTTCCAACGTACAACCATTTTTTGCCGTCGGCTCTTCTGCAGCTGAAATAAATCTGCGATAAAACTGCTTCAAACTTGATTTCGTCAGGCCAACAGTTAACTGCAGTTATAATTACTTTTACGTCCGACCCGTCCATGTTAGCTTGCCAAATCGATCGACTATTTTCCTCGCTCCAGAATATCAATCCGCTTAGTAGATCCAGTGCTATATGTCGAGGCGATTTTTCTCGCGATAATAAAACATTGCTGTGTATTGGCTCAGAAAGAAACGCAACTTCAATAGTTTTTCGCACCAAATCTGACCAAAAAATAACATTCCGAGTGCTGTCAACGCCTAATGAAAACGGTCTGTCTAAGTCGGCTACGATTGTTGTAGGTAGCAATCTGAAGTTTGATGACTTTTGATTCTTAATGTCAAATACGGGCACCCTTTGAATACTGGAGCCCCCCTTTGAACTGTGTGAACTGAATCGATCGTCAATCCAATACAAGAAATCTTCGTCGAAGTAAAGTTCTTTGGCACTGACTTGATCCGCAATTACAACTCGATTCTCGCCGTTTAGATCTCGTTTTTCAATTTGTTCGTTTTGTTTTGTTGCTATGACGACAAAAGACTCGATTATTCGTTTGCATACGTTATTTCTGGAGTCCTTCAAGGTGTGATCTGGACACATACAAGTTGACCTTATTTGACCTCGGGGCAGGCAGATTCCGATGTCAAATTTACAAATAGGGTCGTCGTCACAGCCAAACGGATTCGTAGACTCCCCGTATTGATTACGATTTGATTCTTCATTTTCAATAGCCGGCAAATTACTCGAAGTTGTCATTTGAACTGGAGCAAAACCACTAGGTAATTTTTGGATAATTTTAGCGCCCATTGAGGAATAATGTTGTGGGTCAAATTTGGAGTCTGCATTAAAATTACTCAGCGGACCAAACGAATAAAAAGCTATTCGTGCTTCGTCCGAATATATGATTTGATTGGCTAATACCTCAAACGTCAAAATTCTCTGATTAACTCTATCGTTCATCTGTTTCAAAATGTCTGCCGATCGTGGCTTTCGGGAACCAGTTTGATCATTACCGATCGGAATTCTCTTCAGCTCCAGTCCTTTTTTATCCATAAAATACAGAAAGTCTCTTTTGATGTCAACTTTCAAGTTCTCCGGCTGAGACTCAGTTCCAAAGTACAGAACGTCACCTGATCCTAATTTGGAGCCGTCTTGATTGTATGCTTCGATAACTCCGGAGCCATTCTGGAATTTACTCGCGAGGTACAAACGACCTTTATAAGGATCCAAAACGAGTGATGTAAAACACCGCCAATCTTCAGGCGTATGATTGTCATACCTGCCCTGAAATATTGTCGATCTGTTGAAATTGGAATACTCTATAGCTTTACTCGACTCCTGATTTGTACTTGGAAGTTTAAGATTTGCTACTTTCAATTTTGAAGAAAACTGTTGATTTTTTTCGTCTTCGATCCAGTAAAGTAACTCGTGTACTGAGTCATAATTGAGAGATGTGACCAAATATGAATCCACCCAATTTTCAACTAAAGTATACCCAGGAATCTTGTTGCTGTTCATCTGGCTAACGTCCAGCGCCATCAAATTCGTCATGTGGTTGAAAACTATCACGAAATTATCTTTGGCCGAAATGGTAACTGGACTATTTCTAGCTGAGTTGCTCTGCATGACAGTTTTGCCGTCCAGAATTGAATTTCCATATGAATCCAAGCTCAGTTCGAGAATGTCTCCAGTTTCGAGTATAGCGTATAGTTTTTCCCCTTCACCTTTCGGATCAGGCTGCATAATTGGCGGAATGCACGAAAAGGAATCTTCGGCTAAGGTGTAACCTTTGTCGCAGTAACACTCAACTCCTAGTTGACCGCTCTTTCGGCAATTGTGATGACAACTCGTTGGCAAACACTCAGCATTCGAGAAAATGTCGCAGTTTGATTCGTCCGATCCGTCCTGACATTGTTTGACTCCGTCACAAAGCAGTTTGTCATCAATATAGTAAATAGCAGTTCGATTTGACTTCTTTCCACATTCGAAAATGCCTTCGGGTTTCTTCGCTGATTTCGTCTGCTGGCAAAAGTCGGGCTCGTCTAAGCCCGAGAAACAGTCTTTGGTGTCGTCGCATATGTTGAAATGGTGAATGCATTCGGTTTTCTCCGAACCGCAATCACTCTCGGAGCTGTCGCAGCCCTCATCGCAGAACGACGGGAACTCGTCTTCTTCGAGAGGACAGTCGGGCTTACCGTCGCACACAAACAAAGGGTGAAAACATAATAAAGTGTCTTCAGGAGTGAAACATGTGAAAAGCCCAGGCGCACAGTTCGAGTCTCTGACGCAAATGTTGTCATTGTCTTTGCTTTTATTGTACCCATACCCGCAGCCGCAAAGATCCGGGTGTTCATCTTGACTGTCTACACAGTTCTGTTCGTTGTCGCACCACCAGAAAGATTGGAGGCAGTTACCGCTTCCTTTGCTGACTTGCTCGCAGTACATAGAATCCTCAGGGCAATCGTGCTTGGCAGCAGCCGAGGGCAGCAAATTCTTAGGTCTGTAGGCGCATGAAGATTCAAGCTCGTCTGATATGTCTCGATTACCGCAGTCCAAGAAGCTGTTGTCACAAACTTTACTAGCATCGATGCACTTGCATGATTTATGGCATTGGAATTGGTTCGGCAGACACCCTAGCACTCCCTTGCAGTTTTTGGGAGCCGGAGGTCTGCTCATTGATGAGGATTGTGATGATTGCCAAAAATTAGCGGATGATAATGATGATGCTTTCAGAGCACTTGTTAGCGGTAAATTTAATAGAAACGAGGCTAATAAAGTAAGTGAGATTACCAAATTCGAAATTGCGCTAATATTAAAAAAGTTCTTCCTGATCTTTTTCCGACGTCTTGTTCTGCTCCAGATGGTAAAATTATGGAACATTTTGTTGTGTTTCGAGAAGATGTTGAATGGTAAAGAAGTAATTGATGGTGATTTTATATTGTTTTTTGAGGCATGTAAAAAATAATGATTCCTTATTTTGCCGAAATGCATCCTTTGGTCACTTTTTTGATTCTCAAGATTAAGAGATCTCGAGGCTTTAACGAACGAAGGCAACAACGATTCCTTGTCGATTTCCATTGGAGCGCTGTGGACAGTTTTCATTCGATTAACCTCGAACGAAGGATGCGTTTGTCATAACAGAAGTAGGAACAGAAATGGTTGTTTGATGTCTGGTTGCTAATTTTTGACGCCTCGGACCATCAAATGCCTCACAATTTAGTTTAAGAAAGAGTACCCTCTTTACGTTTGCTCGTTTTCTAAAACAAAATAACTGCTGAGATTCGAAGTTTGCTTCAAATTTTTAGATGTGCTACAAAGACACAATTTGTGCTGCTGATGTTACGATTTTGTTAGCTGCGAAAACTTATACTTTATGAATTTTTACAGCGTTTGTGAAAATGTTCGATCAGCCATTGTAACTTATATTCGTTTTGCACGTTTTTTGGTCAGAAGAGAGCTCAAAAGCTGTCCAAAGACAAGAAATTAAAATGAAGATTTTTTTTCAAAATATAAAAAATTGTCAATAACTGAAGTTTGTTTCTTACAATATCTGCAACGTGTTTTTTATTTTGTTACGTATGAACGCTAAATCATTTCTTCACGAGCAAGCTAATATTGTAAAATTCTGCACGTCATGTAATCAAATAAAAAATATAAACAATACCGACAAAAACACGGCATCTTAACTCTTAAGAAACAATTTTTTCTAAATGCGCACTTCTTTTGTTTGCCTGTGACCAATAAGAAAGCAAAAAATATAAATAAACTTTCGAAACTATATACATTTCGCAATACTCGAACTACATCAATACTATTGAAAAATTAAAAGTATTCAAAAATACACGTATGAAAAATAAAATCTAAGGAGTATCAGGATCAACTTCCATCATCAACGTTGCTCCTAAAACAACAAATCAGTGCGATTGAAAATTCTTCGAATCATTTGGAATCTTGCTTCAAAGGGAAGAAATTAATTGAAAGTTTTGCATATGTTAATATTTCACATTGGAAAAAAATGAATGCATGATCGGAAGGTTCTGTGATACGAATCACTAAAATCCTAACAAATATTATTTTTCTAGAACTTACCGCAATAATTTGATGCATAATTGTTTGGATGTATTTCCGTTTTCCGAATTACTGGATAATCAATGGTTTGTTAATTTGAGTCCAAATAAGCGAAAACCGAAAAGAGCAGTGACTTTATTTTTAAATGTTTTATTTTTACCTCCTTATAGGTGCTTAACTCCGACATTGAGCATTTTAAAAGAATACTCAAGTCAGTAGAAGTCAGAAGTCAGAGGTCTTTAGATTTTGTGCATTCGATTTGAAATTATCGTGCTCTCAAATTTACTTCAAATGCACAATTTTTCAACAATCAATATCGAGCAATTAATTAAGAAGAAAATGTGACTAAAAACCGATGTAAAAATGGAATTTTTTCTTGTTCTTTTTTCAGATAAAAGTATAAACATCCGAAGGTAGCGAACGTATAACGATGAGAGGGATAAATACTTAAAGAGTCATAAAAAGGCTGTTAGTACTGACTTGTTCAAACAGGTCCACAGATTTTATTTGTGGTCTAGATGTATATGCAATCAGAAAAGGACAACTCCATTTCAATCTAAATATATATGTGCGATGAATTTTCAGGGAATAGCAAATGAATTAGAAAGAAAAAAGTACATAAAAAGTAAAAGCTATAAAAACGGAGCTAATGACTGTACTTGCGTCATAAAAGTTAAAGTCCAATCAATTGTCTTTGTGTTGACAAAACTTCGCCTACAATTTTTTATCCAAATATCCGTGCTTCGAAAAAATATATCAGAAGTTGATTTCTATATTTGGCCTAAAAACACTAACAACTGATTTTATTTGAGTTTAACTAGCAAAAAAATCAAAGTTTCTTAAAACAATGCTAAATGTTTGTAAATTTTAAATTTTACTTGCGACTGCATAAATGTATAGAAAAGAGTATTCAAAAGAATATCTATTTGAAGTCATTAATCAAAAGGTAAATTATCCATCATTGGAGTCCTTTTATATCTACAATATTAGTTCAAAACCTAATGAGAGAAGTAATAGTACAGCCTTAAGAGTTATTCTAGACAAAAGGAAATAGTTCATTCACTTTTCAGGTGACTACAGAGGTGAGATAATGAAAAAATACCTGCTAAAAAGTGCGGTACTTTTTTTGTTTCTAGGTACTTAAAAGTTAGCTCGCTCAAATGGAAATGGAAGGATGTTGTTTGTTGCTGGCTCTTAGGGAGAGCGGACGGGAATTATGGAAAATGTGAGGGGTGTCTATATTGTTTGCGTATCATACTTACCACTGCTATTGCAAAACTCGAAGTAGACCCGTGGATCGATGTTATAACTTTCAAAAGCATCCATTGATTAGTCGAGGTATCTTTAAATTAACGAGGAGTTTATCTGATTTTTTGTTAAACCCGGCATAATGATCCAATAACTTGGTTAAAAATTTTGACGAAATTGAAATCAAGAACACCAAAATTGTATCTGCGAGATATAATTGTTTAATTGTTTCGTCACATTTTACCACACTTTTAATGGTTTATTTTATACTAATCAATTAACATCTAGTTCATGAGATTATTTATTATCATCTGACGGATTAAGATGGCACCATAAACAGCACCTATGCTTTTTAATTTAAAAAGTAATTATTTGAACTAATTGATAAATTGCTGAAAAACTAAAACAATTTTGAAAATTGGTTGCTTAGGCTATCAGCACATTTCGATGTCCATAACTGTGGGATGGGTTTTTAGAGGATTTAAGACGGCTCGGTTGGATCTCGGAGACCTAATGGAGCTTAAGAGATTTTTTGATTGA
Organism: Symsagittifera roscoffensis; assembly: GCF_963678635.1. NCBI lineage: Eukaryota > Metazoa > Xenacoelomorpha > Acoela > Convolutidae > Symsagittifera > Symsagittifera roscoffensis. The sequence continues at coordinate 79,058,787 of NC_087062.1, forward strand.
ATTTTTCAACCCCAAATTTTGTAGAGAAGAAATTTTTGAATTTGAACTTTGCCGCTAACTTCAGACAATGAAAAACTTTAAAAGAAATACCAACATTTTTGGCGTATTTATTATTGTGATTGCATCAAGCGCGGATTTAGGATTTTCGGGGCAATCATTGAATAGCTCTCAAGCCTAAAGGACACTTAAGATTGGAAAAATTCAAACAAGATTTTTTTGAATGCATCACCCCAAGGAAGCCCATTTTTAATAATTGGCAACTTTCATTTCATAAAGAGTTTCAAATTTTGTGTAGTTCAGAAACTGTTGTAATTTCGAGAAAAATTACGACCAGTGTCGAAAAAAATTTAACGGAAAAGAGCTGCCTCCAATAATTGTTCTCTTTAAAGTTTAAAAAAAATTATTAGTTCTACAAACTAGAAAACTGACCTGATGATTTGATTCCGAAATAAGTTTACAGATTCGAAAAACAAACATATAAAAATAAGAGCGAGATGAACTGAAAAAAGCTATGATGAGCGAATAATGCGTAGGAAGCAAGTATGACGAATTACCCGATGCTGGGACAGTGATTTATGAGTTATGACCAAAGTTATGTTAAATGACCAGATAAAGAATTTGATTACACGTTTTTTTGAATATTTTCACAGTTTCTTATTATATTAATCAGCAAAGAGCAGCACTTGGTCAGTCAGATTATAAAAAACAATTCGTGCTCATTTGTAAATTTCTGCTTTGTACACTTTAAAACGAGTGATCTACCACAAAACAAGTCAACTCTGAATAATTTTCCGCCGCTTGAAGTCTTATCAACTGCTGTTTTTAGTGGTTTAGAGCAGTTCCGTTGATTTGTGTCACTCGTGATATGACAATTCAACTACGCCAGAAAGTGCGCAGTGATTGTGGGCTATCCGCTGCGAAGTGCCGATTTACCTAAATCAATTTAATATTTTTGTAAATTCTGTAATTCTGAAATTATAAAATGAGTAAGATAAGTTAAATTGATTTTTGAAAGAACCATTGCTGCGACTCATTGCGACTCATTGACGTTGCAATCATTGCGACTCAAATTGGGTAATTTTATTTTATGATAAGTTTTATTTGAATATCAGAGTTAATCTCCGGATCTCCCAATTTCCAAAATTGGACGTCTTTTTTTTCTTAGCTGACCGCTACTTAAGCCTTTTTTTAAGACGTCTTGACAAATTTTGGATCAGCAAATAATCTTAATAAAAATTAAATGATGTGTATATCTTTAGTAACTCAGCATCATTAAGTTTACTTTGATGTTTTGCTTATAATAACAAAAAGGCGGTAGTTCAAAAACTTAAGTCATGATTTTATTGTTCTTCTTTTTCATAATTAAATAAAGCAAGACTGCTCGTATCAGAACGAAGGTATGAATGTTCCGTCTGTCTTTTATGGTGTGCGAGTTAAATTTTGCAGAAAAAAAATAGAACTTTCAAAAACTTACAAAAAAAAATTGTTTTTTAAACCTTCTTCACCACATCTAAAGTGGAGAACGAAACAAAAATTAACACATCATTTAGCTCAATTATAGTGCCTAAACTAAATTAAGATAATTCAAGAGCTTGATGAAATTGTATGTGCCACTCTTTGATCAAAAATGTTTGAAATTTCGCGACTTACAAACTATTCAAAATTGACCCAACATTTTCAATACAACAAAAAATATTACCTGAATTAAAAAATTTGAAAAACTTGAAAAATTACCTGAAAAGACGTTTATGAACATACATCTACAAAAATTACGTTTGTCTCAAGTAAGTTTCAAAAACGGTGTTAATCAAGCATGGGAAATCATTTACTAAGGGGCAATCAAGCAGACAAAACTTTGGTCGACCCCGTTAAGCCAAAAACAAAAATATTGTCACGTATAAGTTTGAGCTACGAATTTTTGTATTACACGAAAACCATCCTACGTGAAATATAACAAACATTAAAACTACTCTGTATTCCAAACTAGGCCAAAACATTTGACGAAAACCACAAATCCGCAATAAACCTAACAATTTTTTCAGAAAATTTGGTTGAAGAAATTGTTTATTATCTACAAAGAAGCTCAGTAGTTTTATGTAAGTTGTAATGAAATTGAACATGTCAGCCTGCAACTAAATGTTCAATAAATGAGCATATCAGACGATCGGAAACAGCCGATGTTCAAATTTTTCATTTGGTTCTTCATGTTATTTTGTAACGCATGATTTTCTTTAAACATGATTAAATTAACAATTTCATGTAATTTTTCCGACTTTCGAAACAAAAAATACTGAATATTTGTGCTCGGGATGGGTTTTTTTTTCTGTCGAAATTCGACTTTTCAGCTAACCATTTTTGACGAGATTTATTTGTAATATTCAAAAGGTATTGTTGTCTTGAGCTTAAATTTGAAAAAAATATCTTTCACCTGTGATTATTTTTTCTACACTTATGGGGGTTTGAAGATTGCCGTTTTGGCCAATTTGGGACAATTAACGCGCGATATAATTTGTGCTATTAACGCGTGAGAAATCCGTCTCAGAAATCGTTCCAAATTAGTTGAAGGAAGCTTATTTTCCATAATTGATTTGTTACTAGGAGCAAAATCTATCACTTTGTACTTTATATGGCGCGTGGGGAGATGATTTTCACAAAAAATCTCAAACTTTAGAAAATTTCATTTTAATTTATTATATTTAAATTTTTTAGGTTATTACTATGCTCCATAGACCTTGAAAGGCAGTCGGAACATTCAGTGCTTCGCCCTGATATGAGCAGTCTTGCTTTGTTTGCATTTTAGATTATTTTAAGACCATTTATCCGCAAAGGAAAAGGCCAACATAGAAACTTCACATATCCACGGAGAACCGATATCGTGCACCGGTTAAGATCGCATGCAGTCTTTTCCTAATTTTTCTGGCAATGATTTCTTATCCTCAAGCAACGGGCACGGATCATGTTGGGCGTCAAACATCCGGCCTTTCGATTGATAGGCTGAAACGTAAGGTCTTCACCACCGTTGTTAGAACTTACGTCTCAGCCTCTCGACTGAAACGCTGGATGTTCGAAGCCCAACATGATCCGGGCCGTTGCTTGAGGATGAGAAAAGCTTGCTCAGCCCAGAATAATTAGGAAAAAAAACAGTTTTCATCAAATAGTCGTGTTTCTAGGAGTACACTTCCGACTCAAATTTGATATACATAAAATTAAATTTTAGGGTTGGTCGGCCGAATTGAATGTCGTTAAATAGTACCAAAAGGGGACCTTCGGATGGCGAAGGGGTCAAATCCCTCCTCTAAATCCGCCCCTAGCCAGCAGTCAGGTGCGGTTGCATATAAACGAATTTATAATGCTCATACTGCATACGTTATCTATTTTGGCTTTCCTGAGTAGAGTAATTTTTAATTAGTTTTTAGACAGAAAAGTTCCGGCATAGAACATTTTTGAGAAATGTTGATTTTACGTAAATTTTTTAAAAGTTTTTCTCAGTTCTTTGACATATTCTGCTGGCTTAATACGTTTAAAACTGTTTTATTTTTACAAAAGTATCTGTCTGGATGGAGAAGTTGGCTTGCCACTAACCATCTGCAAAATTTTTGCTGGACTTGCAACACTTCAGTCAATGAGGAAACATTCAAAAAGACACTTACCTTGAAAGATGAGCATCTCGAAAACACGAAAATTTATAAGGTCTAGAGATTTAAAACTAATGTAACGCTTTAATTAACCCAAACTGGGGTCTTCTCATAGACTTTGTTTAAAACTGGCTCTCATATCGAAAAATAATCAACCTTGGCCATAATCTCTTGGTTCGTAATGAATGAATTTGGTGATTTGTTTAGATTTTACCGGAATTCTCGGCTCGAAATTCGCCATGAAGAGAAATTTTCTTTTTTTAGTGTACACTGGTTAATTTAACAGCGTTTGGGACGCCTTCAATTGTTTTTGTAACAGTCTCAAAAATTACCAATTTTGGGCGATTTATGCAAATAATATCTGCACCCAGGCGGCAAAAATAACAGCTGACGAGTAAATAATAGATTTAAATGATCCATATATCTGCAGCTTCGATTAGCCCGTGTGGCGCGTGTGGAACATAGTTGGCTTTGAGGACTGAAGAAGAATGAAAATTTTGACTTTTGGTCTTCATATCTCAAGGGAGTGAAAGTTGAGATTATAATTTCGGATCGGATCACAAAACAATAAATATTCAGCGGTGATTTAAGGTCTTATTTGTTTGTTGTTTAACAATCGACACGGCAAGCCTTTCTGCACAAAAACAGAAGTGGTAAGACCACCAGCGAAAACAATAATAGTTTCCCTTTCAAAACCAAACTGCCAATGGGTTATGACAAATAACTAGCCTTATATTAATCGAGCCCCATAACAGGGCTAAAACGTACCACCTGGCACACAAAGAGAATAATGATTGAGTAATACCTGATTATACGGCAGATAGTGCTATTGTAACTCAATGCGAGTTAGACAGCCAGGAAATACTATTAAGAGTTTCTTTATGACAAATTGGCAGAAAAAGGAAATTGCGCAACCATGCCTCTGATTAGTACTCAGACGAGATTAGTTTAAAAATAGGTTAATAGGTATTATGTCTGGAGAATGTCCAGTTAGTAGAATTGCCTGAAGGCAGAGTAAAGAGTTGCAAAGTACCGTCCGGATCAAGTTTTACGACATGCGGGGAATTTCACATTTTGAGAAAAATCTGGTATATTTTTCGTAGGAACATTCGATACAAAAAAAGCAAAATGATCCCTGCGAATGTTGAAAAAAAGTTCAGGAGTCTAGTCAACTTTCTTGCATTATCTCATTGCAAAGCCTGCTCTGTTTTACGGCTTCGCAAGCAGGCATTTAGCGTTTTTTAAACTGCAACAATTGATTTGAAGAAAAAACTCGTTCGAAAAAACTCGTTCCTCATTCTTTTCACAGTTTAGATTTTATTGAAAAAAAAAACAACTTCGGTTTTTTATTATCTTCAGGTTATTTATTGAAATTATATTTGTTGAAATTATATCACGTGGAACTTCTAGACTCAAGAAAAACGGCCTTGAGTTGCATAAAAAGAGCTTCGCTCAACAAAATAACTCAGTCTGGAATGAGGGGAAATAATAGAAACGGAGTATGCTTTGACAGGCTCGATAGAATTTTGTAGCTCTTCTGCGAATCGCAGAGAAACCACAATTATTTATTTAATTACTTTTCCATTGACCAAACTTGCACATACAAATTGAAAAAACAAAAAGCGAAATCAAAAAACATTTTTTTTTCTTATTTTGAAAATTAAGGTCAACACCACAAGCAGTCGGCTTATTCATACCCTTCTCGACTGATATGGTAGTGCAAAATGGCCTGGACTGAAGTTGTTTGACAACAGAAGTTAGCCAGGTGAAGGCGAGACCACCCGGTGCTAAAAAAGAGTTTAGCTGTATCAATAAAACTAATTGCATTTGAAGCAGAAAAGTTAGAACGAAGGTGCTTAAAGAAGCCGCAGCAAGTTTATTTTTGAAAAAAAAATAGATTTCATAAATTGGATGTGATTTTTTGTACAACTATGATATCAAAACTATAACGTTTTTTCGAAAGCAATCTTTCCCATTCAATGCATAAATCGATTTTGAACAATAAACTCGGCAATCGGCATGTTTTATGTCTGTGTCAGTTAATCTCGAATTGGCTTTTATGACTTCTTCGAAACTGCCTTTGTTTTATCACAATATCAAATAAATGTTTTCTTATCACAAATAGATTTTCTCACTCAGAAAATTATATGCCAGCTCTTTAATCGCAGTTAACACACATTCAAGTTGAGGTAACAAAATGATCTAGTTGTTTGAAGTTTCCGTCAATTTTGCAGTTGATACTTAAAGCTATAAACATTTGAAATTGTGCCAGGCTGAAAACACGATATATACAGTGGGAAAATAATGATTGGTATCAAAGACCTTAGTCAGAGTGGGAAGCAACAAATTTTCTGATCGCAATCTTAATTAATATCTATTTTTGTTCAAAGTTAGCCCAACTACAGTTCTTATTTTCACTTATGGGCATTGCACGTTTTATGAGTTAGCACTTAATTGGAGCACTCTGATTACTTAGGGCAATAAAATATATTTTACGTCATAAACAGTCGGCTGCACATTTGAACAATCAATCACAAATAAGTGCCAGAAAAGCCGATGGTGATAAGTTAAGGTGGCTGAGCACGCCCTCTCTGGCAAAGGTTTAGGTGAAATTTTTGGTTATGATGAAATAATGCAGCAATAACCTAGCCCACAATATTTCTCGGAAAAAGTGAATTTGTGAAATTTAAGACTGCCCTTCAGATCAAAAATCGTTCCTTCTCCCTACCCTATCAAAAATTGAATTTTCTGGTAACAATGAAACCTTGCAGGAATAAAGTACCCTAACAGACTTCTCGTAAAAAAACAAACCTGTAAAACTAGGATTGCCTAATCAAATTTGTATAATCGAAAATCCTTACCTCTGCGTCCCACGCAAAATTTAGACATCTAGATTTCTATCTTAAGTGTAATTTTCTGGTTACGATGGCATAAAGCAGCAATAAATTAACTCGCAAGACTTCCCGTTAAAAATTGAGCCTTGAACATTAGGGCTGTCCTTCAGATTTTTATCAAAAGCAGTTCGCTGTTCCTCGCAAAATTTGAAGCTCTAGATTTGTAAATTACATTTGTATCTTAGGCGACATTTTCTGGTTATGATGAAATAATGCAGCAATAAACTATCCTACAAGACTTATCGAATAAGATTACAGCCTGGAAATTTAGGACTGCCCCTGAAACTTTTATCGAAAACCCGTACCTCTCTGTCCCCCACAAAACTTCGAGCTCAAGATTTGCAAATAAGACTTATATCTTAGGTGACATTTTCTAGACATGATGAATTAATGCAGCAATAAATTACCCCATTACACTTGAAATTTAGGACTGAGAATTAGGACTGCCATGAGATTCTTATCAAAAAATTATTTTCTCCCGTCCCGCGCGCTATTTTGGACCGCAGTTCAATTCCACTTTCTATCTGACACGTAATAAACCCGGTACAAAAAGCCTTCAAAACCTGTTAGTCGATAATCAAAAAGTTTCTTGAAGCAATCCTTAGTCTACAAAAGCGCTTCTGATTTTCTTCAAAAACTGAACCAAATACAAATCATGAGCAATCACGAACAAAGAAAAGCAAAAAATTTTTTTTATCTTTTTGAAAAAATTTATTTTGAAAATATAGCCAACAAAAATTTCAAAAAGTGTCAGAGTGGTCTTGCGGAAATAAAAAAAACAATAATTTTGTATAAAAATTTTTTCATTTTCGAATTTCGAAAAATTAGATTACGTTAAAGCTTTCTGAAATTCAATTGTTACACTTTTTATTAAAACTAGCCCCCCTCCCCTGATAAAACTGGTTCAATAAGTAAATTTAAACCGCCCAGAAGTCTTACAATTAAACACTTATTTTGAAACTTTTTTTCACGGTTGCCACTTTGAAAACTGGAGAGCTTAATTTACTGCTTTTTTGCGAATGAACTTGATTTGCACTTAAAATGAAAATGAAAGACAAGCCAGATATAGAACACTTGTTTTAACAAAAAAACGACTGAAACAAAATTTTTTATTTCGTTCATGGGCAATTTATCTTTTATTTCACAATTCTAAGCCTTACTTTCACGTGCAATGCGCATGAACTTCATGAAAGTCTATTTAGTATACTTGTGGTTCTCACGAGGAATGCACAGAAGTGAATTTGGTTAACATTTGGGGAAAAAGACATCCAAAAAGAAAGCAACAATAAGTAGAACTTAAAAATCAATAATTGTTATGGCTGCCCTTTAAAGTATCCAAAAAGTTTTCTGATTATAAAATAATAAAATTCAAAAACATGAAACTTTGATTTGAAAAACGGTTTGTACTTGTCATTTCCCCCTCACAAGCAAGGTCAAGTACATTATCATGAAGTGCTCATTATCTAATAAGATTTTTTTCGGGCTATTTAATTTGCGCAAAGTCCATTTGGTCTGATTTTGACTCAAAATCATTTCATCGTTAAATTAATATTTGTAAATGGCAGGCAATAATCATCCATATTGGCAATTTAAAACCCACAACTTGCAAATAATCATCACAGCTAAGAATAATTTTTAGTTTTAAGATCAAGACATCAAGGCACTTGCTGTATGAAAAATGATAAATCTGCAAAAAAAACATAATAATTCAAAAACACAGTCGGCTACACATTTGAACTATCAATTGCAAATAAAAGCCAGAGAAGCCCTGATGATAAATTGAAACGAGCGCGCACTCCTTCTCTGCATATTGCTTTGGATATTTTCAGGCCACGATGAAATAATGCAGTCATAATCTAGCCATAACACTTATCAAACGAAGTGAACTTTTGAAAATTCGAACTGCTCTTCAAATTTTTATCGACAATCCCTCCCTCCGAGTCATGCGAAAATTGCCCCACTGGTAACAATGAACCATGCAGTAATAAGCTACGACACAAAACTTCTCGTAAAAAGCAGGCCTTTAAAGTTAGGTTTGCCCATCAAATTTTTATCATCGATTATCTTTAAATCTCCGTCCCACAAAAAGTTTGGGCATATAGAGTACTATGTTAAGTGACAATTTTTTTACGATGATAGAATGCAGCAATAAACTAGCCCACAAAACTCTTCGTAAGATTGAATCATTGAAAGTTAGGGCTGTCCTTCAGATATTTATCAAAAAAAAACTTACATATACATCCCCCGCGAAATTGGAGCTCTAGGTTTTTTCTTATTGGATTTCTATCGGATGCAATTTTTTTCCTGGTAATAATGATAAAAGACAGCTTTAAATTACAACACATATTTGTTTTTAAAAATTTAAAGCTTCGAAATTCAGCGTTGCCCTTCAGAATTAAGCGTTGTCCCACAAAAAGTTTGGGCATATAGAGTACTATCATAAATGACATTTTTTTTGTTACGATAATAGAATGCAGCAATAAACTAGCCCACAAAACTCTTCGTAAGATTGAATCATTGTAAATTCGGGCTGTCCTTCAGATATTTATCAAAAAAAAACTTACATATACCTCCCCCGCGAAATTTCGAGCTCTAGGCTTTTTCTTATTGGATTTCTATCGGAGACAATTGTTTTCCCTGTAATAATGATAAAAGGCAGCTTTAATTTACAACACATATTTGTTTATAAAATTTAAAGCTTCGAAATTAAGCGTTGCCCTTCAGAATTTTATAAAAAAAACTTACCTTTTGGTCCCCCGAAAACTTTGGAGCTCTGAATTTGTTTTTAAATTTCATTTCAGGTGACAATTTTTACTTACGATGAATTAATGCAGCAATGAAATACCCTACATATGTTCTCACATAAGGTTGAAACCTTGAAAATTGGAACCACCCATGACATTTTTATCACAAATCATTTCGTCCCGTCCACGCAATTTGAAGCTGGTTTTAAAACAAAATTTTATCAGAGGTGGAACAATCCCTGCTTACGAGGTCTTTTATTTTTGGAATTCGATCATTAAAATTTTGCCTGAAACACAATTTAGCTGACAACTCTGACTTGCTTTAAAACCTGAACGACAAACAAATAATGAGCAAGAAGCTCCAATCTAAATAAAAAACAATTTCATTTTTTTTCTGAATATTTTCTAAAACTTTTCCAAAAGAAGACAATAAAACTTCGAAAATTGTCAATAGTATTGAGGAAGCCAAAAAACAATAAATTGTTAAGAAAATTTTTGAATTTTGAAAATTTTTATTTTTAGAAACTTTTGAATTTCGGAACAGTACATTTGGTTAGAGCTGCTTGAATTTCACGAACTGTTTATGATTGAGGTTTTTTCACACGTAAGCCTCTCAAAAAGAAAACTACGTCAATTGATTAATGACATTTCATGTAGTTTCATTTCCTTGCTCGGAAATCTTACAATTAGGGCCGACTTTTGAAAGTGAATCAGCTAACTTTCGTTCGCACCGTACTCACTGTAGTAACTGGAGAGCTTAATATGCCTGCTTCTAGCAATTGGGCGTGAATTGAACTTCGAAAGAATTAAAATGAAAATAAAGTTTTTGTGTACTGATTTTTTTTTGAAAAAACAGCTCGAGCACGTTATTTAATTGATAGTTATTAAGGATGTTTTACGAGAAAAGTGTATAATGAAAAAATGGTGATTGTTATATGGTAATTGACATCAATATAAAACACTTTGCAAAAAAAAGTTTTTTTGTTCATAGCTAAAACCATTGATGTAGTTTGAAATCTAATTGGTCCTTCGTAGAAATACAATTATCAAAATTGTTGTTGCTTCAAGTTGTGACAGTGCTAAAACCTGCTGAATCTTAAAAAAAATCAACTTTTGTTTCGTAGCTTATGTCTTTCGCTATTGTAAATTGAATGATCAAAAAGTCAATAAAGAAACTGCACAGTACGTAAGTTCACTATATTGCATCAGTTCTCACAAATTCAATGGTTTTGTTTGACTTCAGTCATCTTGAACTTATCTCAATGAGTAAAAAGAATAAGTTTTTCTTTGTCAGCTCATGAGTAGCAATCTCTGCACATAATTTCCTCTTTAAAAAATCCAGGCCCCGTTTATCAAGCATGTTTCGGGTGTTGACGAAAAATTATTTTATGCATCTGCCTTGAAAGAGTCTATGCAAAAATTTTCTTTCAGCTTTACCCCTGTGGCTTTTTTTATCTACCTGTATACAGTGATTTTTTCAATTTTTGTTTTTCAATTTTTGAACATCACAGAGTTTGTCCGAGAAGTTGTGACAAACCAAATTTTTCACAAATTTGCATGCTGCAGTATGAAAATTCCAAGAATTATAGGTTCTTATTGCTGAGTTGTAGACTTCAACATATCAACCTCGTACAAGTCAACCTCGACCTTAATCATTTTCTCATAAAAAGGTTCTTTGATTTCTTTTTGAGTTTTTTTATCATTGAAATACTGCGTTGTATGCCTGGATCTATCAATTATCTGATATCCATAAAAGGAGTTGCCTAAAACGTTCATTGCTGTTTTTGTGCTACAACACTTGATAAATGGTTTTTATCTCGTTCTCTTCTAGCATCAGCAATTGGCTAGAAGAAACTGTTTAAGTAAATTCGCGGATAATCTTGTTCAAAACGTTAATTTTTATGCACATTTTATTTTTTGGTTATTTTTATGGGCTGGGTAATGCTGCTTCACCCTCAAGCAACGAGCACGGATCATGGTGGGCCTCGAACATCCGACCTTTCGATTGAGAGGCGGAGACGTAACCACTTACAACTTAAATCTCAAGCAGTCCGCAAACAAAGAAAAAACGAAATTGCAATCTTCCCTTTGTCTCGCGTTAATATCAGCTTTGACCGATCGAAAAGCCTCTTCTTTAGTTCAGCTTATTAATTGCGGAGGGTTTGTTTGTTTTTTGCGTTCAATCTTCAGTAGCAGATGCAGGCATTTTTGCTTTCCAAGATGGATCGTGAGCGATTGCTACCTGCGCTACAGGTATCTCACTTGGAGTTGTATTCTCTTTCAGTTTGTGGTTAACAGAAACTGACATGCACAGGCTTTCTGCAGAAAAAGAGTTTTTTTGCCTGAAAAGGCGGAAGACCCAGCAGGTTAGTACTGTCTTTATTCACAGAATCTGCTGACTGCGACTTAATCTTAGCAGCTCTGTTTTTTCGTAAAACTGAAGGTTGTAATAGACCTGCAATTTTTTAGTCAATCGAAAACTCTGCCAATTAAATTGCTGCCAAAACTATAACAAAGTAAGACTTTGAAGAGCGCAACAAAGTTTAAGAATGGTATAACCTCTAAAAATTGAGCAATACTGTTTTTTTTTTAAAATCATATTTTAAATTGTGTAACTAACCATTTTTGGCTATCAAATGAACCTACATTTTTAATAAGAAATTGAGAAGATTACACCCCTCGTAAAACTTAATGGGCTTTTCAAGAGGCTTACTTTGATATAGTATGGTGAGCAATTGAAACGAGTTTAGGCGTATTTTTCCTTGACTCAGGATGGAAAGAATAATTCTCGTTTGAGATGAAGTTTTGGGCCTGAACTTTGCAAAAAAACAATTGCACCATAATAACTCTGCACCATAATAAATTTCAAAGAAAGTTTTTTTTTCATCACTTTTTGTTTCAATTATTTTAAGTTTCATCACAATTATTTTAAGTTTCAAGTTATAATCATTTTGTCCGGATTATTTAAATTAGCACTAAACTAACACTACAAAAAGTAGGGCAAAAAGAATTACTATAAACAAAAACTGTTTGGCAAATTGGCCACAGCTTCTACCGAGAACCATTGGCATATTTCCAATGTGTTCTCTGTTCCTTTTTTAACGCTTTAATCGCGCTTTGGGGTTTTCAAATTTTTTCTCCTTTCTGTTTTTTCTCCTTTCTGTAGTCAACTTCAAACTCTGGTTTAAAGTTTGCTCAATCACTCTAGTATCAAAAGCAATTGTGAAAACGAGATTTTCGAAGATATTAAATATTATACAGGAAAAATCTTACCATTTAGTTAGATTCGGGATCTCTTTCGGTCCAGGAGTTCACTTTGCTTTCCGAAGAAGCAGCATCACAAATGAATTGGATCTGTATGCAGTCTTTTCACGTCCCTAGATAGCATGCTACGCAATTTAATTTTATTTATTTCTGCAAAAGTAATAATGATGTTTCAAATGAATCAATGGACTCATTACACTTTCTGAACCCAAAATAACGGATTCTCATCCTTTGTGTGGAAAGAAGGGTTCTATTATGATTAATGGTGGGGTTTGTTATAGGTCTATATTTCTTTCAATCAGTTATCTTTATCTTAAGAGCAGTCGGAGTAAGGCCAATTGGCACCCGGATTAAATAGCAGATATAAAAACATTTTCATGAGGTGGAATTATTCAAATAAAAGTAGAGCTAAACGAGCATTGAATCGGTTTTTTTCATCGATCCTTCATCATGATCCATTGCTCTTTTATATTGAAATGAGCGTTTCTTGTTTTCTATATGCATCATTACTGGGTAGCTAATTGAGCAAACTTCTCAGGATTGTGAAATCCATGAACGTTTCCTCTGTAATTATCTGAAAGTCAGGAAACGTTCGTTTTGTAAGGGCCTTTCAATATGATAGTACAAATTAAAAATTTTCTATTATTCAACCATAAAATTCTAAGTGCGGAACATTTTAACCACCTTGGAGCGGTATTAAGAAGCTCATGTAGACAACTGCTACTCACATGATTCAGAGTATTTTCATCCTCGTCCTTTTTTTGTTCTTGAACTGATCGCCATACGATCTTTTTTCTCCAGTAACCATCAAACAAAATAGCAATTTCAGCTCTTTTCTGCAGTTATGACTGTCTGCTTATTTAGTTTACGCTACACCTTTGCATCAAGACGAGTTTTAGATTACATCAAACCCATTATGATTAAACAGACATTTGTGTACAATTAGTGTACTCTAATAGGGTCATAGCAAACAATATATCCCGTCTTTTGACTACAAGCACACCCACCGCTCACAGGTGAAAATTAAATTTTCATCATTTCAGTTTCAATTTGTTGCTCACAGTGATGGCTATCAAAATCCGTTTCACATCAAAGGCTATGATTTGACACACTTTGACAGGTTGTCAAATTATCTGTTTTTGAAAACCCTAACTTTGAATAGCCCCAGAAGCAAAGCGATGAGTTATTGATTGAAGCTGAAATAGAGAATCAGTGTATCAGATTCGAAGTTTGTACATTATACTGACTAGGTATTACGCCCTTTTCCATTCCCTCCGTATTTGAACTTGAAAGTTGAAGAAAATTTTCAACAGCCATAATAAGATAAAAGTTTGCATGGTGAAAAATTGACTATTCTGAACACAAGAGCGGACACTACCTCCACTCAGGGATTCGACCCCTTGCCGATCCCAAGGGCCCCCTTTTGGTATTCTTTTGAGATATCCCTTTTTGGGTGATTGACCCTAAAATTTCTCTAAGGACGCCCTTGGCCAATATATACTGTGAGGGAGAGCGCGCACCAACAAAACGCAACTTTTTTGGTAAAAATTATAGAATCTGATCTACATTTTATTTTAAAATGATTAGGACAAAATATGGTGGTATTTTAATTGACTTTTTTCAATCTGAGGCTACACTGCGCAAAAACAAGCAGAAAAACAGCAAAGCCATCTCTGAAAATGCCAGATAATAGCACCAAAAAAATTTCTGGCGACTATTACGCTAGCAAAACTATAGACGTCGGACAAACTACAGATTTAAAAATATAAACATAGCCAACAGGAAGTTAAAAAAGTGACAATAAACAAGAATAACGTTAAAACTCAAAAATATTTCAATTCGACAGACTTTTTTCAGCTTATTTTAACAATCCAAATCACGGCTGAAAGTGCTTTAAAATGATACCAGACTTAAACACCTCCGTTCTCTGAGTTAGTGTGAATAACCTAGCAGAAATAACAGAACTTACGCCGTAGTTACTTCGAAAAAAAATTCTGACCAATCAAACCAATTAATGCACATTTTTAAGCAAATATAAACTATGCTGATTAATATGCGGAAAAAAGATTGAACCCTAACGAGAAGACGAAAAAAAGGAGCTCCAGAGTTCTAAAAAATACAATAGGACAAAGTAAATGCCTTTAATTAATAAAATTCGGCGACGTCTCGGATTCGAACCTACAGCCTACTCCGACCTAGCAATTACGAAACTCGCGCACTAACCACTCAGCCAGGTTCGCATAAACCATCACAAACACTAGCCACAAATAAAGCAGAGAACAGATTCTATGAATTTTTCAGATTATAGCAAAAAAGCACACAATTGAATACTTTTATTGAAAATTTTCATTTGCGGCTAGGTTAGAAAAAAACGAAGATTCGTACTAAAACACTAGCTGCTCGCTAGCGTAATTATGTCTAAATAAAAACTGTTAAAAATGGTCTAATTTCAGATTAATCGACATTTTATTCTACGAGGATATCAAAGAGTCTGGGGCAAGTTTTAATTAATTATCATCTGGGACACCAGCGGATTTAGGGGGGGGGGGGGGGGGGGGGACGTCTCTTCCCAAAAATTCGACCGCCAGCCGAACCAAGGGGTCCCCCTTTCTATTTACTAATTTTAAATACTAATTTTGCGCCAACATACACAATTTTTTAACCCCTTATGTGGCCTGTTTTTTCTTTATACTGAGTTAGGAGAGCTCAAAAAATCAATTTGGTCGATCTAAACCCCCCTCGAGAAAATCCTAGATCCGCCCTTGATCTGGGACAAGATGGGCTGGGACAATTTGACTTGGGAAAAAAAAATTACATGTAACCGCGAATTCCGTTGGATAAAATTCGTATTATGACACAACCCTCACGTGTGTAAAAAGGGAAATTATACAAACCGGAGTTGGTAATTGTACAACCAAAATAATGAACAAATTTCGAAAAGAATGTGTATTCAAACGAAATGCGCTCAAAACATGCCTGTTGTTTAAAGGGTCCGTTGGAAATCCAATGCCAGGCCTGAGGAGAGTTCTCTCTGCGGCAGAACCACGCCCAATCAACAAGGATGCGCCCAAAATCGTTCAAACCTCTGCACGGAGTTGTCAATCAGGGCGACGTGTTTTACCAAAGGAAGCAGTTAAACCTGGCTACAACACTGCTAAACCTGGCTACAACAACAATAACAACAACAACAGGAGATTGGTCCAGAGAACAAAAAACGAACTGGAAAAAGTGCTGCACCCGATTATAATACATGTAACCCAGCAAGTGTAAACACGCTAAATGGAAGACCAAGAACCAGCTCGAATACTGGTAAAGAACTATCCAATTAGGATCGTGCTACGGTCATAAAATAGTACCGAAACTCAAACAGCAAAAAACACTAATCATTATTCAAAATCAAATTCAATTACCACACAAGGTACATGAAACTTGTGTATAATGATGCAGTTTCACAGCTTAGAAGAATCTTTCACGCCTTAAGGCATATTTATTTCTCTGCCTTTTTGTTCAATACTTAAATTGGGGCAAAGAAAAATTCCAGTTTCATAATTGCGTACATCAGTCTTCTAATTAGAAAATGCAACTTGACTTTTTGGCGAGTCGCCAATTGTCACGCATTGAAAAGCTCTGCTGGGGTAAACAGTAAACATCGCAATGCCATCACAAAAAAACTGTTTGTCATTGATAATTTAAATTTAACAATTGGTTGTTTTTTACATTTGTACAACTTACAGATAATTAGAGTATTTTGCTAATCTACGTAAACATACTAACCAGATAAACCGAAGAATATTTAAGCATTCAGCAACTGCTTCAAATGCTTATTAAGCTCAATTTCTTTGTTCAGTCTATTGTTTCTTTCGTTGACGAAAGCCGAGTACTCTTTTTCAAACTGACTCAATTTGCTCTCCGATTCAGCTGCTCGTTTCCGCAAGTCCTGCACGAGCAAGTCTTTGTCAACGCGCATGGCTTCCCGTTCAAAGCGACTTGTAGCATCATTCAACTCTTTTTCAACCGATGCTAGCTTTTCCGTAACCCGCTTTGCTTCAGCCGTTTTTTCCTCGACTAGTACGCCTCTGTCACGAGCTAGCTCCATGTACTTATCTTTGTCTCGTTTCAGATCAGAATGAGCACGAGATGACATAGTTTTCTCTTCTTTGAGTTCATCGGTTATCCTGGCAACCTCTTTTAGAGATCCTACAAACAAGTAAAATTATCGAAAGATTTTAAACTTGAAATAGAATGTATCCATGTTTGGTATGTTTTAGAGCAGGGCATTTCAAAACAGATTTTAAAAAAACACTTTTAAAACAGTATCATTTTCGGCTGTAATTTTATACAGAAGGAAACTGCCAGAAATGCGCTTGCTCTCAATTAACAATCACTTGAATCAGCAAATCACCAATTAATTTTACTCTCGCGCACAGAAAGATATTTCTCGTCATAATGGGGGTCACGCTAATTCAAAAATGAGAAATCTCCCTGAGCCAGAAAAATCCACAAACTGTTTTTTGTACTCTTCTTGTATAAATGTTTCATTGAACTTAAAACTCGCTTGCTAATTGATAGAGAAACAAATATGAAAAAGGAACCATTGATTTGACTGTTCTGACCTATTTTCTTGAAAAATACTTTTTTAAAACTTTTGCACCCTGTCCGTATCTAAAAAACTCAACCTATTTACACAGCTCGCCATATTTGAAAAAATATATATGTTTCTTGACACACTTGATTTCCTAGAACATATCCAACAGACAAATGAAAAGAACCACGAACGCAAGGAAAAAAATAACATTCGAATTTCAAAGAAAAAATATGCCCCTAAAGGTGGTTGAACTTCAAAAACAATTTATTATTGACATTTTTTTGATAAAAACAACCGACTTTGAGAAAACTGATCAAAAGGTAAACTTTTGATTCCGCTGAAAAAACTGATAATTAAAATCCACTTCCGAAACTAGAGGTCAATCACGTTTTTCATGACCTTTAAACTTTTCAATAGTGGAGTTTGACCTTCGTTCAGCAAAGGAAATGAAGTGAACTTAAAAAAAATCAAAATTCAAACAGCGACAAATTCTTATATAAGATTATTCGAAAAAAGCTACGAAATGCCGGAAAAACTAGATCTATCAAAAAATAAAGCCAGTTTTCAAATAAAAAAACATGCCCAGACAATGGAAAAAGAAATAAGCATATAAGTATCGGAAGAAAATTTACCAAACGGTAACAAAGCCGAAAAATACACACGTCGAAAGACGCAATATGCGTTTTTTTTCGCGCATCGTAATACGCAATATAGCCATTAAACCTATCTAATATAGGCCAATACCTATTAAGCCAAAAAGAGGAAAAAAATCAAAAAAGCCAAAAAATTATTGTCATGGAAAACTTGAACTAGGCTTTCTATTAAGATTTTGGCTCTTTTTCCTTTCCCCCCCCCACCTGCAAATTTTAAGATGTAAATTTGTTGACCAGATTGTCCGATTGTTATGAATTTACATACAGACCAATACGGCCACGACAAACATATTTGGTCTTCATACTCAACCTCGTAAAACCACTCGTTACACAAATAAGTTGAAACTGGCGCGAGGTGGGGGGGGGGGGGGGGGGGAGGAAAAAGAGCCAAGATTTTTAGCATTTTGTGCGATCCAAAAGTGAGCATAAAAATTTTGTTTTCCTTGCAACAAATCAAAATTAGGTCACTGAGCCGACAAAAATAGGTCGAAATCATTTGAGCAAAATAAAATTTTTCAGCAAAAAAAAAGAAAACATAAAAAGTCAAGGTTAGTAAAATTACAAACATCAGAAGTAAATCAGAATACAAAAAGCAACTATAATGTAAAAAAACTAAATATTTCCGTTTGAAAAAAAAAAACAGGTCCTGTCAGATTCGAACCCACGTTCTTTGCCACCCCAGGCGTATTCGTTACCTCCAGACCAAATTTGCCAGTGGCACAAAGACGAAATTAAAATAATTAGGAGCTGAACCGAACTTTACGTAACTTTCCATTTCCAATAGTGACAATTCTGTGCCTAAACACATTTACGGGACAAAGTCTAGTACCCGGTTGCATAACCCTTGCACATGGCAAGGTTAATTATTGTTTTTCAAGCTTCTTGTTTTACCTATCGATATCACCGCATGCCGATATAAGACGTGCCAAGAAAGAATTATACGCCCTCAATATACCCATTCATGTTAAAATTTCGTCCAGCTGAATTCTTCAAAATCAGATTTAAAATTCTTTACCATCCAGAGCTTTGTTGAGGGATGTCAGCTGTCGCTCAAATGACTCCTTTTCAGATTTCCAATTGTTTCGGCTTTCTATAAACTCCGCGTCAGTTTTCCTAAAATCATACTTATATCAACCATGCTTCAGCAATGGCGCTTTTTGTCAAATACTCCTTTTAAACTTTTTGCGAAATGAACACGAGTTTCGAGGTTTTGGAAATTTTGGAATCTTACACATAAAATTAATTAAGCATACCTTTTATCATGACTGACTGCCTGTAACTCCTTTTGCAACTGTTCGATGGTTTGATTTAATGTTTTAACAGCTTTAGCTTTTTCTGCAGACCGATTTCCCTGAAGAAACCGATTTTCTTCCAAGATACTTTCATTCTTCATACGTAACTTTTCATTCTGTTGTTTGTATTCGTCTTTTATTTGAATCATCTCATGGTGATTTGAGGCTGAATAAAAAAAAACAAGTTAACAAACCCATCGATTCTAATGTAAATTATACATGCAAAAGAATAAGTACCCAAAACATCAAACTTCTCTTCAAGTAGTCTAAACTTCAACTTATCAGCTTCAACCTGCTCTTCGTATTCATTGATTGTATGCTGAAGACCGTCAACAAGATCTTCGAACACTTTCCGACGTTTATATTCATCATCTGCCCTTGTCTTTAAAATCATGATTAAATTACTCTGCTCATCAATACGAGATTTCAGGAGTCCAACTTCCGTTTTATCAGATGCAGGTAAGTTTTTGCAATGCTTAAGGGCATTTCTCACATTCTCGTCCATATTGGTAACTAGCGAAGTTCCATAGAAACTGAAATTTTGAAAGGACTTGTTGCAAAACACATACCTCTACATTAGAGAAGTGCTTTCATCAATTGCATGTGATTCGATGGCATTGCGTCGCAGTTGGTTGCCCGCCAATTTAAACAAACTTAAAATTGCTTTCAATCAGCCCAAAATTGTGTCACAACCAGGGATGTTAAAAATTGAAAGGACAATTCGAATCAATCTAACTAGGAATCTATTGAAAGAAGTCCTGAGTAAAACACATTTATAGCAACAATTCAAGACAACCAAACAACACAATTATAAGAAAGACAATTATTGCAACAATTCAAAACAACCAAATAATAACTTATCAGCGAATATTACAGATTCTATAATTGCCTTTAAATTAAATTTGTGATAATTTTTTCTTCATCCATAAAAATCCAACCCTATTATTGTGTGTTAGTTCAGTCCCCTTGTGTCCAGTCAAATTCCTTTTTTACCCTTGAACAGCGCCTTCGATGATTAGAAAGAACAACAAGGAGTGCACAAACAAATAATGCTTAAAATCTTCAGGACTTTTAAATTGGATTAAATGTGCTTGTTGTTCTAATAACTGGTTTCATTTCAACTGTGTAAACATAACACTTAGCTACTCTAAGGTGATCCAATGGTTTCAATGTTCTATGTCTGCTCAAGAGAGTACCTGAGGACTCGCTTTATCCCTTGGCATAGAGTCTCTCGGATAAAATGAATGATAATTTCTACAATGTAGGAAATGTTACTTATTGTCTGTAACATTCGTCTACTGCAGTCACACATGAGGCTTAAGAAAAATAGGCCCTATAACCACTGGCTCAAGGGTCAGGGACACCATCTCTTGTGTTTTTCTACCTCAAGAACGGTCGGAGCCAGTTCGGTTCGTTTGTGACATGAGACTACTACCCGTTACAGCTTAAAGGCTACTACTAAAATATCCCCCCACTCTAGAATTAGAAACGTCCCCATACTTAGGTCTTGTAACATTCGTCTACTGCAGTCACACATGAGGCTTAAGAAAAATAGGCCCTATAACCACTGGCTCAAGGGTCAGGGACACTATCTCTTGTGTTTTCCCACCTCAAGAACGGTCGGAGCCAGTTCGGTTCGCTTGTGACATGAGACTACGACCCGTTACAGCTTAAAGGCTACTACTAAAATATCCCCCCACTCTAGAATTAGAAACGTCCCCATACTTAGGTCTCTAGATACCCAAAATACATGAACGCCGTTAAAAACCGGGTTGGAACAATCCGTTAGGTTACTTTTTATTAGACAGTGTGACTTTGATCCATTTCAGATGGATCAACCTAAAACTCGCCTTACCTCAACATAACAATCATAAAACACACTCTAGAATTTAAATTCGTACTCACATATCAGCGCTCTCAAGAGTTGGGAAAATAATCCAGTCAGTAACTAACTCAAGAAATAAATAACTAAGAGAAGTTTAATGTTTTATAGTTTGGACAGCAAGGATAAGTTCATGCTCTAGAATTTGAGTTCTCTTGGACCGTTGGGACACTCCAGTTGTCCGCCTTTCCGCTGAAGGTTCACTCTGGTCCAACTTTAGTAATCGCTCTCTCGGGGATACTCTGTCTTCTATTTCAAGTAGGACAGCTCTACTCTCGTTCACTATGATGGAAATTGCGAATAGCAATTTCCCACTCGTTTTTAATTGACAACTTCCCCGCAATTGTTCTAAAATTGCTCTGATTTCTTTTTCTGATTTTCAGTTATCGCGAGAAAATCGTGCATGACATGTTCCTTTCGAAATTTTGAAAAATTAAATTTCACTTCAAAATCAAGTATTTTCTGCTCTTCTCAAGGTCAAACTTCCAAATATGACCGACTGGCACATACTCCCCGGACTCGAGATCGATGTCCTCATCGCGCGCTGTCTTCTGCCAGTGAGTCCCAGAAAAACCGAGTGTTGCTCAAGATACAGTGCCAGTGGTCATTTACAGAAGTTTGCAGCAGATTCAAGATTATCTACACCCCAAAATTCACGACCATTTAAAATTTTCACACTATTGCTAAACAGCAATCAAAATCTGCATTTACCTGCACCTTTGAATTTTCGCTTTTCAAGCCAATCATTTAAAAATCTCTTTTGTCCTATTCAATCAGGAAATTGTCATGCAGCATTTTGATCTACATAATAGATATAGTATATTAGTAACAATATTTACTTTGTTAAAATTTCTTTTTCGTGAATCCAATTTTCACTCGGATTCACACTCAAGCCCCCCTTCCCTCTCAAGACTCAAGATCCATCCGATTTGCCCATTCATCTCGTGCTCTTCGCCTTGGAGGTACTGCCTCCTGAAGTGCTAGATGCGGCAAACTGTCTCAACAGTTCCTCTTCATCATCGGAACTAATCACAATCTCCTCCCAAGCCTTCAGCTGTTCATAGGATCGCATCCATTCTCTCTGCTCCTGCAATCTCTTTGCTTGGTTGGGTAGTGCCTTCACCCTAGCTTCTCGGTTCAAGCAAAAGGAGTTGTGCAGGCTCAAGCTCACGTTCTTCGCCAGGTCTTCCTCTAGTATCGACTCCCTCGCTTTGGTGTTGTCTCTAGACATCTTACCCACTCTCTTCCATCCCGTCGTGATCGCATTACGATGGGTTAGCAGGGGTCTCTTGAAAGCTTCCGGCCCAATCTCGGCCTGGAACTGTCGATACTCCTTTTGATGTTTTCTCATGTGATCTTTCGTTGCCCTGTACAACCAAGACGTCAGTGTCGCCCGAAACCATGGAAAGTACCTCGAGCGACTCCATACGTGCCTGACTTCCGTTGGTATGGCGAATACTTTGCACGCAGTCTCAAACAACTCAAGTCTCCTGCTGTAGTCTATCGCGTATATTGACTCAGCCGTTGGCGTCGTCGCCTCCCGATATTTCGTTATATTCTCTTCTATCCATCTCAGAGCTAACATCGTACTCACTACTAAGAGCGTCACCTTCTGCCGGTGATCCGGTAGTCCGATCGACCGAATCTCTTCCACATCCCACACCAGGCAAAGGTTCTTGTGATCTGGATACCACACCGTTTGTGCCAAACAGTGGCATGGGCATTCCCCATGAGAGATCTCAATGCTCCTGAGATTACGCTCCCCTGAGGCTTCCAAGAGAGGCTCAAGCTCCATCATTTTCTCGTGCATCGTGTCGTTGTCTTCCAGGTTCGGAGTACTTCCCACAGGTTTCCCGATCACGTTTTGTCTCTCGTGATCGCTTGTGTTTTCTCTTTCCAACTTCAGAAGATCTTCTCCCCAGATTTCGCTTAAGTCATCTCTCAATTCTTTTGGTACTGTCCCTTTGATTTTTCTCAACAACTTGTGCGAGTGATGCGACATCCGAGCCAACCTCACGCACTTGGGCACTGAGAAGGCCTTGTCCACCAGTATTCTCTGGCTGGACACTTCCACCATCGCCATGTGTAGCGGGTAGTGACTTCCGCACAAGTTGGCCATCATTGACCCTATCAGCGATTTCGCGTTCAATGGCAAGCCATAAGCTTCGCTCAGGGGAAATCCCATTTCCGCCTCAAGACCAACTTTCCAGCTCCGGATGTGTTTTTGAGTCACCTGCAACACCCCGGGCCATGATTCCACGCTCAACGCCGTCACTAAATGATGCTCAGACTCCAGTCTCTCCAGTGCCTGCAGACCACACATTCTCTAGAAGAATCCGAGAGCTGTCGCTATATTCACCGTGGTTCTCGCGTAACATTCCGCTATTATTTGCACTTCACTTTTCTCCCTTTCTGTGATGTCTTCGAACCAAGTGACCAGGTCTTCTTTTTGAAACGACAGTATCCTGACGCATGACCGTCCATCGCAGATGTGCTCTCCGTTCCCACACGTCGAATCCAGACAGCTACCCGGCTCCAATTTCTTTGCTGACCCGGGGTCGCTCGTCCTTTCGCTTGGCTCTTGCATCTGGGGCGTGATTAGCTTATGCAGCACACTTAACTTCGCCAGATCTTCATCTTCCGTTGGTGCTAACCTCACTCGCTCGGTGGTTTCCTCGATTAGACTCGCATGGGGATGTGGACACCAGGAGGGTCTTAGTAGCTTCCATATCACTCCCAAGTTCGTGGTTAACAAGCCATTTCCACCGCCCATGTTTACTTCAACTCTCTTGTTTGAGCGCGGCATGCTTATCACCTCTGGTGTTTTCTCAAGAATCAGGCCCAGGCTCGGCCCCTCTTTCTCCACCGCGTCTATCTCCATTATTCTTTCTGTCCAAAACTTCAGCAGCTCCGCTACCTCATGGTTTCTGTGGGCTCCTCCAGCTTCCGAGTCTAAGAAGGGATTGTAGGCTATTCCCATCACTCCAGACACATATTGGTATTCCCCCTTCTCACTGAGTCTCGAGTACTGTTCTGACGAGGCCAGGTTACGGTGAACATCATGTTCTTCCTCGAACTTCTTATTAGAGAACCTCCGTACCTCGTCCAGCTTTCGATGGTTCTCTAAGGATAGTCTGGAACCATCTTCTTTCTCTTAAAATTCAATTGTCATGCCAATCACATCTTAAGATCCTTTTACCTGCGCCGCACCCCAGTACCTAACTCAAGACTCCTCCCTGACACCCGACCTGATACCTCCATGTACCCGACTCAGGCGATGCTCAAGTAGTACTTCTTGTGAAGATGCACCATTATCTCTGTTTCTGCAAAGACCACATGTAGGATAGCGTACAATTCCCTCGAGCTCAGTTTGCCCCTGTTTGGGTCGTACACCGGCATCGAGACCTCCACTATTCCTCTTTCAATCATGAAGTCACGTAGTCTTGTCAGTGCCAATATCACGTGTTCGGGATCAATTGTGTTTCTGTCGTTGACTCTCGTTACTAGGAAGCAGAGGTATTTGCCCGGGACTTGTGCCACTGACGGTGGAAGCGCTGCTATGCCTCCCAGTCCTGGCCTCTGTCTGAACAGAAACTCTACGTTCTGGTACTCTCTTTTGAAGTCAGCCTCCAATCTTGATTTGAAACTCATATCCGCCGTGATGCAGATCGCGCTGGTCCTGTTTGACAGGATGAAGTCGCTATCTGTTATCATGATGTTCTCTGAGTATTCATTGGGTATTTCGAATTTCGTTTTGAAATTCCTTCCTATGGTAGGCTCTGGTTCTTCTTCCTCCAGTTCCAATCCGCTTGTTTCCCTCACTTCCTTGAGCTTCTTTATCATCAAATTTTCGGTGTGGGTAAGTCCTACCCCCACTCCCCGGACAAAAATATTTATCGACGTCCCCGTCGATGTAGTCGGGTCTGAATTGTCCTTAGGGATGTCCAGTGGCCTGTCTGTTGCTGTCCATCCGAAAAGAGGGTCCTCTGTCTTCATGTAATTTGCTGCTGATATATCGACTTGCTGAATGCTTTGTCCTTCGTGGCTCTCGTCCTTGACATCACGCATCCACTCTAGAATCCTCAAGTTCGTGTTCTCCCTCCTTTCTATTTCACTCTGCTCGAGATCCGTCTCCAATTCTGGCGTCGAGTAATCATCCTGCGGATAATGTCCACCATCGTCAATGACCTGCCATTCCTCTCCGGCTTCCAGTTCGCCTGCGCTTAGTAGTTCATCGCCCAACTTGTCTGGCTGTATCTTATCGATCAAGAAGTCATCCCCGTACCTATTGTACCTCATGCCTGTGCGTTTACGATTGCCAGTCCTGGTTTCCGGTGGTGTTGGTCGACCCGGCTCCATCCACTTCGGTACCTCGTTTTGCTCTGGGTCGTTCCAGTCTTCTTCTACAAATGAACCTGCATCCGACTCCACTTCTATCTTTTCGTTGTCGTCCAAACTCAAGTTCTCATTACCATCATTTTTCTCTCTAGTGCCTTTCTCATTCACTTCGCACGCTGGTTCCACCACCAGGTACTCAAGACCTTCCATGTCTCTTGGTAGGCACCAGTCCTCCGGGGACGGGACATGAGGCTTCAGATTTTCGTAATGTGCTGCTCGCCCTGTACTCAAGCGATAGAACCGTCCTTGTTGATGTACTTCCGTAATCATGAACGGTCCTCTCCATTTCTTGAGTAGTTTCTTTGTTCCCTTGGGCGGTATGACATTTTGGAAGACCCACACGTATTGGCCCACTTCGTATGGCTTTGCTCTTAGTATCTTTTCGTCATATTTCTTGCGTTGCCTCATTTGCGCTTGCGCCGTGTTTCTCCGACATAGCTCGTTTAGCTCTTGTTGTCTTTTGATCGCTTCCTTCACGTATGCTTGAGGTGACGTCCTCTTCCCCTCGTACTCCGGGTAAAAGAATGTTATAGGCATTGCCCTTTCCCTGCCTGTCAACATCATGAAAGGACTGATACCCGTCGTTGAGTGCTGAGTACTATTATAGGCTCCTACTACCTGTGGCAGGTATTTGTCCCAGTCCGTCATGTATCTCGAGCAGTACACCCTGAGCATGTTGACCAGTGTCCTGTTCTGTCTCTCTACCAACCCATTGGTCTGTGGATGATAGGTCGTCGAGTGCGCTTGAGCAATGTGTGATCTCTTCATCAATTCTTTTGTCAAGTCCCCCACAAAAGCCTTGCCGTTGTCTGACTGGAAAGTCATTGGACAACCATATCGCGATATCCAATGCGTTATCAGGTGATCACATGTCTCCTCTGCCGAGGCTGTCTGGCACGGAACCGCTTCCGCCAACTTGGTGAAGTGATCTATTATAACTAGTATTTGGTTATAACCCGAATCCGTCATGCAGATTTTCTGATGGTCTATCTGCACCACTTCATTGAATTCCGAACTCTCGACAGACTTGAGGGGAAACTTCATCTTCCTTGGGTCTTTTACTTGAAGGCATGCTAGGCAGGCATTCACCCATCTCTCGCAAGCTTTTCTCATTCCCGGCCAATCAAACCTGTGAAGTATCCTTTGTTGTACTTTATCTATCCCCTGGTGGCCCATCTGGTCGTGTGATCTGAAAAGCACCTCCGTTTGGTACAATTGTGGTAGTATGATGAGGTTGTGTTTGTGTAATATTTTTTCCTCATCTCTTCTCTTGCACGCTACCACCCCTTCAGCTGTGTGATAAAGTAAATCTCTCTTTTCCTTGTAGAACTGGCTCAAGATCTTGTAGCTGTCTTCCTCAAGTTCCCCCTTCTCCTTGACTCCCGAATGGATCCATTTGGAGAGGTTACTTGTCATTTTGTCATTCTTCTGGGCCCTTATTAGGTCAGACAGCCTGTATCTCGCCTTAACGTGCTCTTTAGCGCCATGTTCTGTCCATTCATTTCACCAGGGTTGTGGGTGTCATCACTCAGCTTCACACATATCATCCTTTTCACGATTTTCATGTCGTCTTCTGGTACCAGATTCGTTCTGACGTTTGAGTTGCACGATAGTTCCCTTAGTGGTTTTCTTGAAACTGCTATTTTCTCGAGCTCTTCACCACCTCGTACCTCTTGTGTTTCCAGATTGTACGTCCCTGAAGATGGATCCGTCTGTAATTCCCTGTCGTGCTGTCTTATCTTCTCTTCCGCCAGTATCATGCATAGACTGTCTTGGTCTTCGCTGCTCTCATCCGAGTCTTCATCCCATTCTTCACGCTCCCCGGACAATTTCCCTTCTCCGGTTTCGTCTTCTTCCATGAATCTGGACCACTCCCCGGACTCTTGATCTAGTCCCAGGTGTTCAACTTCTTCTCTGAATGTTACTTTCTTATCCCTGACTTTTGTCTGCTCCAGAATTTTGTCGGGGATTTTTTCAACTAGTGATCGCACAACTTCCTTGCTATCAGTGATGCTTCCTTTTGAGACGTCAGTATTGTTCACTGTTTCTTCTCTCCGAAGTATGGTTAGTTCCGGTGCCTCCTGACCTTTCCCTTGGATCACGGGCTTGTCATCTGATAGTTTCTCAAGCAACCTCATTAAGTCTTCATCTATTCGGACCGTTCCCTCCTCTACCAGGGTGAGATCATAACCTTTTGCCTTGAGTGTCTCCCTCACGATCTTGGACTTGAGCATTATTCCTATCGGAATCCCTCTATTTTTCTTCAAGATGGTCTTTTCAAGAGGCTCTTTCGGCAATTCGGGATGATCTTCTATCGGTTTGCCTGATTTGTCCAGCCATCTCGTGAGTGGAAGACTGTCGTACGTTTCTTTGTCCATAAAGGAGAAGCCGTCTTTGATCTCAGGTCTGTCCGCCTCTCTTTGTTCTTGCCTCTCGTAGAACTCCGTCTTCTTACTCAAGCTGTCAGCATTTTGATGTTTATCTCGTGTTCTGTGCTCAATTATCATGTTGTATCCATCCAAGCGAACTATCCACCTCCCAATATAGCTCTGGTCCATTGAGTACGTTTTCAGCCAGCTTAGTGCTCGGTTGTCGACTCGCAGCTTGAAGGGCTCACTGCCTAGGTATGCTCTGTATTTTTCGACAAAGGTGACCACCGCGAACATCTCTGCTTTCGGTGCTCCGTACTTCATTTCTGTGTCACTTAGGACCTTGCTCCCGTATGCTATTGGTCTCAAGACTGTCTTCCCATTCCATTCTTGTTCTTGATGGAGAATCCCAGAAATGGCGACTACTGACGCGTCCGTGTCTAGCACGTACATCCCCTTCTCTGTCGGCATACCCAGTACTGGTGCCTCACATAGCTCTTTCTTTATTCTCTGGAATGACTCTTCTGCCGCGTTGTTCCACGTGAACTTCTTGCCCTTATGTCTCATTAGTTGTTGCATCGGGTATACCTTGTCCGCATAGCCCTTGATGAATTCTCTATAATAGTTGGCGAAACCCAGGAAGCTCATCAGCTGGTGCTCCGTCTTCGGTGATTTCCAGGTTAGGACTGCTTCCACGGCGTCTGGATCAGGTCTAATGCCGTGCTTATCTACCATCCTTCCCAAGTATTTAATCGAGTCCTTGAGTATCTCGCACTTTGATGGTTTACACTTCAGCCCCGATCTCTTCATGCACGCGAACACCTCGTCAAGCCTCTCGATGTGGTCTTCTAGTGTTGGCGTTGCTATTACCACGTCGTCCACGTAGCACATTACCAGGTTGCCGTACTTCTTCGTCACGCCTATCAACGCATGTGCCATCAGCCGCTGAAACGTGGCTGTTGCATTGCAGAGTCCAAACGGCATCCGTTTCCATTGAAACAGACCCAACTCACAGGCGAACCCTGTCTTGTCCCTGTCTTGCTTCCTTAATGGTACTTGCCAAAAGGCCGAGCCTAAATCAAGAGTCGTAAAAAATTTCGCATCACCTAACTTCGAGAGGCTCTCATCAATTCTAGGTATGGGATAGGCATCCTTCACCGTGACGGAGTTCAGGTATCGAAAGTCACAACAAAACCTTAACTGGTCGCCTTTCTTTTTGGCCATCACTACTCCACACGCCCACGGTGACTTGGATGGTTCTATCATGTCATACTCTAGTAACGTTTCGATTTCTTTTCTACAAGCGTCCGATTTGTGTGGGGTCATGCGCCTCGCCCCTTCCCTGTGTGGCACCGCGTTTTCCTCAAGTTCTATTTCATGTTCTACAAAATTACAACACCCGATATCCGCCTTATGCCTTGAAAAGACCTCCTCGTTTCGCTCTAGTACGTCCTTGATAGCTTCGAGCTGTTCATCTTTCAGTTTGCCCCTTAAATGTTCAATCTCCGGCAGAACCGGTTTATCAATTTGCATTTCATCTAGTGTGGGTCTCTCTGGAAAGTTCGAACAGCTCGAAAGCCCATCGTCCGTTTCTGACTTAAGTGATTTGATAAGACCTGAAGAATCTTTTATTCTCTGCAATCGTCTCAAGATACAAATTTTGTCCCTGTGGTTGGGACAATCAACAACTTCATTTTGTTTTGAGTTTTCAATTGTTTCATATCGAGTTTTAACCGGTAAAGCATATCCCAGCTTCCTCCCTCTCTGTATCGTGATCGGTATATCAAGGGTATTCAACAAGACACTGACGCAGAGGCCGCTCTTCGTTATCGAAAATGATCTTCCTAAAACAGCAGCGCTTTGACTATTAGGATTTGGAACTATACACACTTGCTTGTTGTCACTTAGTTCATTATAATTTTTCATCCTCAAGCTTACGATTGCCGCTTCATTAGCTTTTAACCTCACTCTCCTACTCAAGAATACCGGTGCTTTGTTTTCATTTGCCATTATTAAATTTACCGGTTTGATTGCGTACCTCCTATCCGGGTTCCGTATCCTGAACATTGCATTATTTAGATCAATCGTTACGTCGAAGTTCCTGATGAAGTCTCTGCCCAAGATGAATTGGTCAGATTCATCTAGGTTTTCTACCACGATGAAGCTCATCCACAGGTTACGTTCCCCCAAATTGAGAGCTATTATCGGCGTCCTGCCCAACACCCGAAGGGCCCCTTTGTTTGCAGCTGACAGCCGTATTCTAGAGTCTATCAAGTCACCTTTGTCAAAGCCCATTTTTTCCCATGTTTCGATTGGTATGACGCTCAAGACTGCTCCCGTGTCGAGTAATCCACGTAACTGAGTCTTTTTGCCATTTATGTCTAGCACGTGCCCTGTCACGTCTGCTTCCGTCCCGATGTGCATTGCATCTTCTTCGAGCATAGCGCAGTGTCCAATCGATCTTACTTTCAATTCTTCTTTCCCTACATAGATTTGTCCAATTAGGTCTTCGTCGCATGTTATCATCGTCTTTGTGTAGATGTTGATTCCATCTATATTCAGCATGACCTCGTGTGGACCATAAGCTTCAGTGTACCTATTATCAACACGTACCGATTTGCTGCCCCCTCTCGTGAGTAGTGCCCTGAGCGCTCTAGAAGTCGTTTGTGGACTTATTCCACTCAAGTAGTCTGCATACACGTCAATGTGCATTATCGTCTGGTCGCTCGGCTCGCTCAAGTTTCTGGTTACCTCGTGTCCGCCCACTGTGATTATCGACATTATTCTTGCTCCGATTTTCGATATCCCAAAAGGTTTACCTGTCACCATTTTCACGGTGTTACAATTCCCGGTCTTCATTGAGCCCGTTCTAGCCTCTGGTATTGAGTTCGATCCGGTTAATGCTTCGTTAAAATTCTGTCTTTCGATCTCCAACTTTAGTCGTTGCTCTATTTCTTTCGCAGCCAGATCTTGTTTCACTTTGGCAATTGCTTCCGTCGCCGCTTTCTCATAATTTATCTCTAGAGAGCTTCCGGCCGCGGACTCTAACGCACCGCTAACATGTGTAACAGCTTTCACTGTCTTCGTCGGCAATTCGGTGTTTGGTGCCCCCAAGTTCCTAGATTCAAACTCGTTTTGCCTGTTCCGCTGATTCTGCACCGCCGCTAATGCCAACTTATGTTTGGGGTGATTCTGGTCCTTGACCGCTTCCCAGAACAAGGGACAATCCATTCTGAAGTGCCCCTCCTGATTACAGAAGAAGCATCTGGCGCCTATCTTGATGATCAAGCCATTATAGTACTCGTGTTCCTCCATCTGGCTCATATCCTCCTCATCCGGTGCATAACCTAGGCTCTTCATGCCTTGTTTGTACGTTGTGCAGTCAGCCACATGATGATCCGCTGACCCGCAGTTCGCGCATGATCTACGCTTGTCCATATCATCTCTAGGTTTGTACCATGATGACCTCTGGGGTTGGCTTCCCCCTTGCGTGTTCCTGTTTTCGGAATATGAGTACTTCTTAGGTTTCATCAGCATGTATTCTCTTGATTTCTGTCTCATTTCTTCTGGGGTGGGTGCGCTGTCCTTCGACAATGTGTAGTATGTTGCTAACATTGTCCTTAAGTCATCACTTTTCACCCCATCGATGAACTTCGAGGCAATGCTAAAGTTCCGTCTATTTGTCGACTCCTCTGGGTCACTCCTCCTTCTCAAGCTCTCGAGGTCATCTAGGAACCGATCTATTGACTCGTCGTCCCTCTGCCTTCTCTTTTCAAATCGCATCATCGCTTGGTGACCCTTCATGCCTGACCCGAATCGATTCAGCAATATCTCGAAGATCTTGTCCGCGGTGTCGCGTTCTTCCTCCTTCTTTGCGACCACGCATTTTAATGCCGTTCCTTCCAAGTTGCTCAGTATGGCTGTACATGCTTGCCTTTCGTCACTCAAGTTGTCTTGCTCTAGATGTAATCTCATCACTTCCACCCAAGTGTCAATGCATCCATCGGAGTCGTCCTTGAATTCTTTTGGCTTCTTGAATGTCTTTCTTGATTTTCCCTCTCTCCTGTCGCTCGAGTCAGTGTTCCTCGTGGCGAAGGCCTCTAGAGTCCTGTTCATCATCTCCCAAGTGCTGGCCCATGTCATAGCATCTGGTCCTGTGTTGCTGTTAGCTGTTGAATCTCCCGGAGCAGCCGTTGTATTCGACGTTCCATTCTTCATTATTGTTTTCGCAGTTGTTGGTGCTATGCTTATCGCATCCCTGGTTAAGGGCAACGGTGTCGATTGCCGTTTGTTCCTTTGTGGTTCTACAAAGTCAACTCTGGTGCTTTGCGTACGATCCGCTGCCGGTCTTTCTTGTGGAGTAGAACCTCTCAAGATTGCATCCAACTTCGCCTGTATTGCACACGAACTCTCGGCTTGACTCTTGCTCATTGTGTCCATTCTCCTTTCCAGGCTCCCTAATTGGCTGTTGACATCATCATATCGGTTCTTCAACTGTTGCATGTCTGTTTTGATGTTCTTTTCTCGTTCTTCATTGGTGGCTTCTACCTTGTCTGACATCTCCTTGAGTCTCTCCTCTGTTGCCTTAGCCAGGTTAAAATAACTGTCTAGATACTCGTGCTTGTTGTATCTTATCTCCTTTTTTATCACCTCTCTGTCTTCTTCACTGTTCTTAAGTCTTTTGTCGATCTGATTTAATTTCGCCAACAAGTCGCCCAGCTCAATGGTAGTCTCTTCATGGTCAGCCGTGAGTTTCTCTTCGGCCTTAGCCTCTGCTTTAGCTTGTTCCTCATTCTGGCCGGTTTCTGTCGTTTTCGTGCTCACTGTACCAAATGTTCGTGCTCTTTCTGCTTTCGGTTCTTCAGTCACGTTTTCTTTCGTTTTTATTCCGAACATTATTCCCAATTTTTCCGTAAAAGATGTCCTCTTTACTTGAGAGTCTTCTTTCACCGTTTCTTCGGTGTTGCCTATTGCATCTTCCGCGTCATCTATCGGTGAGAACTCTATGGGTTTCTGGTTCGGTTCCTCTGCATTGGGCATTGGAGTTGACTCTGTCGCCATCTTCCTTGTTTCATCCACACTTTGATCTGGTGTCTCTAGATCAATCTCGATGGTGGGTTCTACTCGCTCCCCTTCCGTGCCCTCTTTCGCCCTGTTCTCCGCTGTACTCCTTGTGCTGACCATGTTAACTGAAAAATTCGTCTTCGTTATCTTTGGGCCCGTTGATGTCGTTCCGCGCAGCGATGAATTATACTTCGTGTTTGATCCACTTGACCTTTTTTCGAGCACCGGTACCCTACTCCGCCTCATTATTTCTATTTACAACTGCTTCTATTTACAATTTTATTATATACACGATTCTATTCTAAGGGTAAAAAAAAATATTTTTTGTGGTAACAAACTCTGTACAACGTGTTAAAAACCTTATCCAATTCTCTTTCTAAAACCTCCGAAAAATTTTCCTTAATTTGGTCTTAACCCTACCTATTTCGATTTGTCTTATTCTGTCTTAAAACGCACTTGTTGTAATTTGACTTCAATTTCTATACCGTCCCAAGACTATTCGTCACTATCACAGTACTCTCCGCTAGTGTCCTAAGACCCTTGTACCAAGACCACTGTTCCAAGACTAGTGTCCCAAGACTACTGTCCCAAGACCAGTGTCCCAAGGCTAGTGTCCCAAGACTACTGTCCCAAGGCTAGTGTCCCAAGGCTAGTGTCCCAAGACTACTGTCCCAAGGGTAGTGTCCCAAGACCAGTGTCCCAAGACTACTGTCCCAAGACTAGTGTCCCAAGGCTAGTGTCCCAAGACTACTGTCCCAAGGCTGGTATCCCAAGACTAGTGTCCCAAGGGTAGTGTCCCAAGACCAGTGTCCCAAGGCTGGTGTCCCAAGACTAGTGTCCCAAGACTAGTGTCCCAAGACCACTGTCCCAAGACTGTCCCAGGACCACTGTCCCAAGACCCTGTCCCAAGACCACTGTCCCAAGACCACTGTCCCAAGACCCTGTCCCAAGACCCTGTCCCAAGACCCTGTCCCAAGACCACTGTCCCAAGACCACTGTCCCAAGACCCTGTCCCAAGACCACTGTCCCAAGACCCTGTCCCAAGACCCTGTCCCAAGACCACTGTCCCAAGACCACTGTCCCAAGACCCTGTCCCAAGACCACTGTCCCAAGACCACTGTCCCAAGACCCTGTCCCAAGACCACTGTCCCAAGACCCTGTCCCAAGACCACTGTCCCAAGACCCTGTCCCAAGACCACTATCCCAAGACTGCTCTGTTTTAAGACTTCTTCGGTCTTGTCCCAATACTCGTCACGGAGTGTCTTCCTCGTTGTAGGGTCTTCTTGAACCACCGTACCTTGTACCACCACTCGAGCTCTAGTAAAATTTTCCCAAAAACCCTCTCTTAAAAGCCAAATGCTGACCCCCTCTTCTTTTTGGTTGTTTCTATTTCAATGTAGGTGCGCAGGTATCTTGTGATCACCTGTTCGTATAAAACCAAACACAAATCCTCACTAAAATGCAACAAAAATCTAAGTAAGAAAAATAATAAAAACAGAAAAATGAGCCCACCTGAAATTCAAAGGTGACCAATGTCTACCTTTCGTCCAAAAAAAAAATGTCTGGTACCTAATTGCCACGCGCTTTCCTCCCCCCACTAGTGATCTTATGGGGTATCACAAAAGCTGTCTATATCCGGTCCCCCCTACCAAACCAACCAGCGTACCAGTCTTAACTCGAGTTGAATTCTGGATCTCCACCTAATATTACCAACGCGTGTTAATTTCTAATGTAACTAAGTCAACGATGTCGACTAATTAGTTACTCTAATTTCCCCCTTTTTACAATTTACAACCGCCAACCTCTAACTTAACCAGCCCCCCTTCTAACCTCCCCCCTTTCTAGCCCCCCTTCTTAAGCCTAAAAATTACTTTAAGCGCCGGGTGCTAAACCTCTCAAGAGAAAACCGTAGACCTGTTTCCAGGCCTGCTCAAGTAAAAACGTTCCTCAAAACTGGGGGATTTCGCTTATCCAATTTTACACTTATCTCCTATAATGTAATGTGGATTCTAACGATACCCGTTCTGCCCAACTTGAGAACTCGAGAATTGCCAAATCCTTCTTGGCTGCTTTCCCACTCGACTGGTCACCTGTTCCAGTCCAGTCTCCTATTGGTTCAGCCAAGTGTCCCTGAACCACTCTCCCACTCGGCTGGTCACCTCTTCCAGTCAAGTCTCCTATTGGTTCAGCTCAGTGTCCCTGAACCACTTTCCCACTCGGCTGGTCACCTCTTCCAGTCAAGTCTCCTATTGGTTCAGCTCAAGTGTCCCTGAACCACTTTCCCACTCGGCTGGTCACCTCTTCCAGTCAAGTCTCCTATTGGTCCAGCTAAGTTCCAAGCTATCTGAAAACCCTTGACAACGCCCCACTTTGGGCACTTTATTCAGTTTACTGGTTTAAATTGCTAGGTTGATCGAAACGATCGAACTTGTAAAACAGTATGGGTATACTATTTAATTAATATAAAGGTTTGATCCAACTAATCTGGTGTCAAAGTCACTGTCTTTTTTCGTTTTATGGTTTTTGTTCCTTTTTCTATTCTTTTTTGGTTTTTGTTTTGCTTTTTGTCTTTTTGCTCGTGTTTTTGTCCCCCTAGTTGCCCCCCTATACTCGGTTAGCTAAGCCTCGTTCGGAGAGCGCACCAGGAAATTTTCTCGAGTTTTCTTAAAAAGCTATCACGGTACAACCGGAAGGTTTGCACGTTCCTGTCGAACCGTACCGCCGGTACTCTAGAATGGGCATTCAGCCCGAAGCTGTCTCAAGTGGGTTCGACTCCGTAGTCTTGATGTCGTAAACACCCAGGAGCGCCATAAAAACACTATGTAACATTCGTCTACTGCAGTCACACATGAGGCTTAAGAAAAATAGGCCCTATAACCACTGGCTCAAGGGTCAGGGACACTATCTCTTGTGTTTTCCCACCTCAAGAACGGTCGGAGCCAGTTCGGTTCGCTTGTGACATGAGACTACGACCCGTTACAGCTTAAAGGCTACTACTAAAATATCCCCCCACTCTAGAATTAGAAACGTCCCCATACTTAGGTCTCTAGATACCCAAAATACATGAACGCCGTTAAAAACCGGGTTGGAACAATCCGTTAGGTTACTTTTTATTAGACAGTGTGACTTTGATCCATTTCAGATGGATCAACCTAAAACTCGCCTTACCTCAACATAACAATCATAAAACACACTCTAGAATTTAAATTCGTACTCACATATCAGCGCTCTCAAGAGTTGGGAAAATAATCCAGTCAGTAACTAACTCAAGAAATAAATAACTAAGAGAAGTTTAATGTTTTATAGTTTGGACAGCAAGGATAAGTTCATGCTCTAGAATTTGAGTTCTCTTGGACCGTTGGGACACTCCAGTTGTCCGCCTTTCCGCTGAAGGTTCACTCTGGTCCAACTTTAGTAATCGCTCTCTCGGGGATACTCTGTCTTCTATTTCAAGTAGGACAGCTCTACTCTCGTTCACTATGATGGAAATTGCGAATAGCAATTTCCCACTCGTTTTTAATTGACAACTTCCCCGCAATTGTTCTAAAATTGCTCTGATTTCTTTTTCTGATTTTCAGTTATCGCGAGAAAATCGTGCATGACATGTTCCTTTCGAAATTTTGAAAAATTAAATTTCACTTCAAAATCAAGTATTTTCTGCTCTTCTCAAGGTCAAACTTCCAAATATGACCGACTGGCACATCTCTAGATACCCAAAATACATGAACGCCGTTAAAAACCGGGTTGGAACAATCTGTTAAGTTACTTTTTATTAGACAGTGGAACTTTGATCCATTTCAGATGGATCAACCTAAAACTCGCCTTACCTCAACCTCAACATAACAATTATAAAACACACTCTAGAAATTTAAATTAAGTACTCACATCGTAGCACGCTCAAGAAAGGGAAGTACTTCAGTCGGTAATCAACTCGAGAATTAAATAATGTAACTAAATGAGTTTTAATGTTTATCAGTTTCAATGACAAGGACAAGTTTTAACTCTAGGATATAGTTTCTCGTGAACCATTGGGACACTCAAGCTGTCCACCTTTCCACCGAAGGTTCACTCTAGTCCAGTTCAAATAATAATCCAATCGAGTAATGACAATCCAGTTCTCGGGAATACGCTTGTCTCTGTTTCAGATGGGACAGCTCTACTCTTGTACTATTGTGACAGAAATTGCGAATAGCAATTTCCCACCGTTTTATTTAGCAACTTTCCCGCGATTGTTACTCGATTGTTCTGACTTCTCTTTTTTGATTTTCAGTTATCGCGAGAAAATCGTGCATGACAGGTTCCATTCGAAATTTTGAAAAATAAAACTTCACTCCAAAATCAAGTGTTTTTTGCTTCTCTCAAGGTCAAACTTCCGAATATGACCGACTGGCACATACTCCCAGGACTCGAGATCGATGTCCTCATCGCGTGCTGTCTTCTGCCAGTGAGTCCCAGAAAACCGAGTGTTACTCAAGATACAGTGCCAGTGGTCATTTACAGAAGTTTGCAGCAGACTTAAGCTTATCTACACCCCAAAATTCACAGCCATGTAAAATTTTCACACTATCGCTAAACAGCAATCAAAATCTGCACACACCTGCACCCTTGAATTCTTGCTTTCCAAGCCAATCATTGAAAATTTCTTTTGTCCTATTCAATCAGGAAATTGTCTTGCAGCATTTTGATTTATATAATAAATATAGTATATTAATAACAATATTTGCTTTGTTAAAACTTCTTTTTCGTGAATCCAAGTTTCACCCGGATCCACGCTCAAGCCCCCCTTTCCCTCTCAAGACTCAAGATCCATTCGAGCCACCTGCTCATCTCGCACTCTTCGCCTTGGAGGTACTGCACCCTGAAGTACTAGATACGGCAAACTGTCTCAACAGTTCCTCTTCATCATCGGAGCTAATCACAATCTCCTCCCAAGCCTTCAGCTGCTCGTAGGATCGCATCCATTCTCTTTGCTCTTGCAACCTCTTTGCTTGGTTGGGTAGTGCCTTCACCCTAGATTCCCGGTTCAAACAAAAGGAGTTGTGCAGGCTCAAGCTCACGTTCTTCGCCAGGTCCTCCTCTAGTATCGATTCCCTCGCCTTGGTATTGTCTCTAGACATCTTACCCACTCTCTTCCATCCTGTCGTGATTGCATTACGATGGGTTAACAGGGGTCTCTTGAAAGCTTCCGGCCCAATCTCGGCCTGGAACTGTCGATACTCCTTTTGATGTTTTCTCATGTGATCTTTCGTTGTCATGTACAACCAGGACGTCAGCGTCGCCCGAAACCATGGGAAATACCTCAAACGGTTCCAGACATGTCTGACTTCCGTTGGTATGGCGAATACCTTGCACGCAGTCTCAAACAACTCGAGTCTCCTACTGTAGTCTATCGCGTATATTGACTCTGCCGTTGGCGTCCCCGCTTCCCGATACTTCGTTATATTCTCTTCTATCCATCTCAGAGCCAAGATCGTACTCACTACCAAGATCGTCACCTTCTGTCGGTGATCCGGTAGTCCGATCGACCGGATTTCTTCCATATCCCACACCAGGCAAAGGTTCTTGTGATCTGGATACCACACCGTTTGCGCTAAACAGTGGCATGGGCATTCTCCATGGGTGATTTCAATGCACCTGAGGTTACGCTCCCCCGAGGCTTCCAAGAGAGGCTCAAGCTCCATCATTTTCTCATGCATCGTGTCGTTATCTTCCAGGTTTGGAGCACTTCCCACAGGTTTTCCGATCACGTTTTGTCTCTCGTGATCGCTT
This sequence comes from Symsagittifera roscoffensis, assembly GCF_963678635.1. Lineage (NCBI taxonomy): Eukaryota > Metazoa > Xenacoelomorpha > Acoela > Convolutidae > Symsagittifera > Symsagittifera roscoffensis. Next base: position 79,097,336 of record NC_087062.1, read on the forward strand.
GTGTTCTCTCTCTCCAACTTCAAAAGTTCTTCTCCCCAGATTTCACTCAAGTCATCTCTCAATTCTTTTGGTACTGTCCCTCTGATTTTTCTCAAATACTTGTGCGAGTGATGCGATATCCGAGCCAACCTCACGCACTTGGGCACTGAGAAGGCCTTGTCCACCAGTACTCTCTGGCTGGATGCTTCCACCATCACCATGTGCAGTGGGTAGTGACTTCCGCACAAGTTGGCCATCATTGACCCTATCAGCGATTTCGCGTTCAATGGCAAGCCATAAGCTTCGCTCATGGGAAATCCCATTTCCGCCTCGAGACCAACCTTCCAGCTCCGGATGTGTTTTTGAGTCACCTGCAACACCCCGGGCCATGATTCTACGCTCAACGCCGTCACTAAATGATGTTCAGATTCTAGTCTTTCCAGTGACTGCAGACTACACATTCTCGAGAAGAATCCGAGAGCTGTCGCTATATTCACCGTGGTTCTCGCGTAACACTCCGCTACTATTTGCACTTCACTTTTCTCCCTTTCTGTTATGTCTTCGAACCAAGTGACCAGGTCTTCTTTTTGAAATGACAGTATTCTAACGCATGACCGTCCATCGCAGGTGTGCTCTCCGTTTCCACACGTCGAATCCAGACAGCTACCCGGCTCCAATTTCTTTGCTGACCCGGGATTACTAGTCTTTTCGCCTGGCTCTTGCATCTGAGGTGAAATTAGCTTATGCAGCACACTCAACTTTGCCAGATCTTCATCTTCCGTTGGTGCTAACCTCACTCGCTCGGTGGTTTCTTCGATCAGACTCGCGTGGGGATGTGAACACCAGGAGGGTCTTAATAGCTTCCATACAAGTCCCAGGTTCGTGGTTAACAAGCCATTTCCATCGCCCATGTTCACTTCAACTCTCTTGTTTGAATGCGGTATGCTCACCACCTCTGGTGTTTTCTCAAGAATCAGGCCCAAGCTCGGCCCCTCTTTTTCCACCGCGTCTATTTCCATCATTCTTTCTGTCCAAAACTTCAGTAGCTCCGCTACCTCATGGTTCCTGTGGGCGCCTCCAGCTTCCGAGTCTAAGAAGGGGTTGTAGGCCATTCCCATCACTCCAGACACATATTGGTATTCCCCCTTCTCGCTGATTCTCGAGTACTGCTCTGACGAGGCCAGGTTACGGTGAACATCATGTTCTTCTTCGAACTTCTTATTATAAAACCTCCGTACCTCGTCTAGCTTCCTATGGTTCTCTAGGGATAGTCTGGAACCCTCTTCCTTTTCTATTCCTGTGCTCTGATACACGTTCAAGATGACCGTTGAGACTCTTTTTTCCATGGTTTTGCTTACGCTTGCTCTCTGTTGGCATGCCAGGATGGTGCTATCAGACATCATCGACATTATCCATCTCAAGAAACACGTGGCATCCTTTCTTCTGGCCAGGCTCAAGCCTGAGTTGTCCCTGGCTACGTGTTGCATCAGTGCCTGATACACATCTAGCTTCTTGCTTCCCAACTTCAGCCTGTCATACGAGGTCAGTGTTTCCAACTCTATCCCCACCAGACTCCAGGTGAACATTAATTGTCCTGCAGTTCTAACGAAGGGATTCGCCATTAATGGTGGTGCTGATGAGGGTGTCCTCATTGCTTCTTCAAAATGATCCTTCAACAAACTCTGCCAGGACCTCTTCAGATGATTTGTCATTTCTATTCTATTAACCTCGGCCTTTTGCTGGGTGGCCCAATTACGTCGCTTGCGAGCTACTCCACTGTCCAACTTCTTCCAGCAGTCCTCCATTTCTTTCAATGTTTCAAGGGCCACCCACCACGTCCGGGAGGTGTTCCTCGTCTTGTTCCTTTCCAATGGATCACTTGTCACTCGCTTGCCCGTGGCCTGGTGTGCCTTCGAGATCCATTCTTTGCCGACATCTACTTCCCATGTCTGTCCATTCGTTGAACCTCTCTTCACGTTTATCTTCTGAGGCTTGAAGTCTTCCTCCGATGTCGAACTGGTGGAAACCTCTATTTCCCTCTCTACTTCAAGTGGTCTTCTGAGCTCCGAGCTGCTCTTGTATGCCGCCGTCTTGCATCGAGCCAAAACCATGGGCGCCGTCTCTGTCAAGTTTCCTTCCGAAACAGCATCCACTGAAGGACTACCCAATCCTTCCACTTCTCTCTTCCTCTTGCGAGTCTTCACATCTCTACTTGAGGGTGTTGTGGCTACCATCACTGATTCGACCTCTCCATCCACTCCTTCCAACTCTTGCCTCCCCCCCTGCTCGAGCCTTAAGGATATTAGTACTTTTTATCATATTACTAGTCCCAACCTTATCCCTTTTTATATCATCAACCATTTTATCTACAGTTTTTTGTCTCCGAGTAGAGCTGTCCTCACATTTTTCTTCTCTAGTCTTCGATCGTGAATTCCTCAGCTCTACCAGCTTGCTCAGTAGCTCTTTTCTCGCCTTCTCATCCAGGCCCGTTCCTATCAGAAGCGGTTCTCCAAATCTTACGGCTGTGTCCCACAGTTCCTCCTTGAATTTGTCCAGCGTCGTCTCGCTGCCCACTTCTTGATTGAATTCTTCCAAGAACTCCTGCCAAGCATCGTCCTTCAGTGATCCCAGGAATATGTCCCTGTTCCCTTCGAAAGTGTTCTTTTCCCTTTCCTCCGAGCTCAAGAGTATCATCCCCATATTGAAGGTCTCACTTGCCAATGGCAATTCCAGATCCTTCCGGGGGGACGGAATCAGGGGTGGTGTGGCAGTATCTGCCCAATTCTCCTCGCTCAAGTCTTTCAACAGCTCTTGAGTGGTGAGCTCCTCCCCTGATGGCCCTGGTTCAGGCGTATTCCCCGCTTCCATGTCTTCACCGGCTTCACTGAGAGTTTCATCCATACTCTCTTCTTCTGACTCATGTCTCCTTCTCTCGAGAATTTTCTTAAATCGGTCCTCGACGGGTCCGCTCCTCTTGTCTCCAGGCGTGTCCACGGACAGTGGTGATGGTGTCGTAGGATCCAGCTTTTTGTATTCCGTCAGTGCTACATGCAGTTGACCTGCTGCATCTAGTTCTGTTCCCTCCTGTCTTATTTCCACCTGTTCCAAGCCATAGGGTGCCTTATATTTTCTCGTGGAAAATTTCATGTCGTCCACCAATGCGACGTGCCCCTCCATCACGATCATCCTGCCATCATCCCATATGGGTAACATGTTCTCAAGTCCCTCCTTCTCTAGAGTTCTCAAGACCTTCCGCACCTCATACCCTGGGGGCTGCGAACCTCTACTCTTTTTCGCTTGCGTCGTCCACGAATTTACCTTCATCTCGCTGGTATGGAAGTAGACCGCCGCCGTGTAGCCAATGAACAGGGGGTCCCAGCCATCAGTGAAATCCTTCTGCATTTCCTCCGTCGTCATCCTCGCCATTATGGAGGGAACTACCAAGGGACTACTCATTCCTAAGGTCATCCTCCTGACTATTGGGAACTCAGGCATGGTGGCTGGGAGGATTTTTTTCTCCATTATGGTCTCCAGCTCCCTCTTCGCCAGTGCGAAGCACTCCTTCCAGGCAGGAATTCTCAAGATTTCTCGTCCGTCCGCCGTCAATGGGTTCAAGTTCCAGAATTTGGGATACATTTCGATGGGACCCTCTCGCTTGCCTCCCATTCTACATTGCATTTGCCCCCTGAAGTTGTACACTATTAGCTCGGCATCTTTCACCTTTCCAAAGAGTACCGTGTTGCTCATTCGCCCTCTGAGCACCTCCTGCTGACACCAATTTAACGCCGTCCCATCCAGTATACTGATAAGACTCAAGTGCGTTACAGAGTGACGATACGTTGTCACCAGGGGGTCTGGGAACGCGTACGTCACTGCTGGACCATAAATGCAGGTCACCACCTCCTCTAGGCCCCGGATTATCCCCATTGGGTCCGACCTCATTGCCAGGCATAGGTCCGTCAGCAGAGGCATCCCTCTGTTCGTCTTCTTCCATTCTTCTCTCGAAGTTGGATTCTCATCTTCACCCGTCATGTGCCGATTTTGCATCATGAGGTATTGTACTAGCAACGTCTTCAACCCTGCGGCACACTTGTAGGAGCTGGTTTCAATGCTCGTGTGGACTCTCCCCATAGACAGAGGCTCTCCATATTCCATTAATCGATGAAACGACACCAATTCCCCATGGGTCAAGAGTACTAGTGCCAGGTACCCATCAACTCGAAGTGTCTCCACTCCCCGACTAAACATGTATGCTGGGCCCATGTTGAACAACTATCTGGGGTAGACCAAATACAGGGCCAAGAGCAGGCTGATGGGCATGCCCAGTATCTCCTGCACGAAGGCTCCAAAGATAGTCGCCGTGGTACCGAATATTCCTGCCAAGAATTCCTTCTCCCAGCAAGGACTCAAGAACTTGAGAATCTCGTAATCCCTCCTAGTCTTCAATTCGCCTTTGGCGTGCTCTCTCCAGAACCCTCCAATCGTCACTTCATTGGCGGCCGAGACAAATCTAGCCACCGTCATGTCTCTTGTTTCGGCCAGCTCCAGTTGTTTCTCCAGAAAACTCCAGACTTGTTTCACGAGGGGTGGTGCTTCCTCCCTTGTCTTATTCGTGGCGTTCTCCAGCCTTGGTGTCAAAAATGGCCACCAGCCATTCTCTTGAGTCAAACGATATTTCATCGATTCTAATTGCTTTTCCGTCTCGGCCACATTTCTTCTCTCGTTACTGGGACCTCTAGACCTGCTGGTGGAGTTTGTGATCTTCACATCCATACTCCGAAACCACAAGCTGGCCGTTAATTTGCTTATCGCCGGGTGATCGTCCCCGATGACTGGGCTGAACTTGAGTTGCCTGGCAAAGTTCGATATCTCTAGCAAGAGCACCTCGTCTAATACGATCAGGATGTTGGCTAGTCCATAAAAGCCCCTCAGTGCATGAGATATGTCCGCCCATGCCGCCGCCAATTCTGACTTGCGAAGCCTCAGGTTCGATGGCTCCAACTCCCGATTAGGAGCTGCCATTAGAATCTGCCATTCATTCCCTTCTGCTATCAGGATCAAGACCGCGTACACGAACTGTAGGGCGGGTGGCATATTCGCGTATCCAGGGGATGTGGTAAACACCACCTTCGTCTTGGACCCGAATCTCGAGACAACATTCTCTTGCACTTCATTCATCGCCGCAAACAACGCTTGAATGGCTTCCCATATCTTCCTCGATGTCGGAATTTCATCGCCCTTTAGTTGCTCAAGAAGTCCCATCGCGTGCAGGTGATCATTCATTCCTGCAAACAACAGCAGCTCAGGTTCACAGGGCATCTCCGACTTTATTGCCACCACCAGAGTTAACATCTGATTTAATTCAGCTCCTGGCAGAGAGTATATCAAAGTCTCCGGCCAGAACAACTTGGGAGACGTTCCTTCGAAGTCTGATCCCGCCACAATGACTACTCTCGCAGCAGCTGGATCTGCTCTATCATAAACTGCCAGGGTTTTGGCCAGCTGGGTACTCCCACAGGGCTTCCCGTACCTGGGATCTTCCGCCAATTTCGAGCCTTCGTAAGCGGCATCTGGCAATCCCGTTCCTCCCGGATTGAGTAGCTTGTCTACCACCTTTAACTGTGCCGGGGTTGCCAACCTGATCCTGGCGATGCTAGTTCGGTGCTTGGGAGGTTCTGCTATAAGTCCAGGACTCCCCAGCAGCTTGAGAGGTCTGTAGTTAATGGGTCCCATGATCGCTTTTGTGGGAATTCCAGTCAGGTCTGTGGTCTCCATCAACTTCGCTCTCGAGAAGTGCGCCTCATGAGCTTTCAACCAGTCCACGCAATGATGCCTATTCAAATCCTCGTGTGACACTCGTTCGATCCCCAGGGTTTCCGCCAATTCTTGCCTGCATTCCAAACTCTCTAGATCCAGTTCTTTCACCTTCTCAGGATATCTCAAGCGAGCGGTCTCCATAGACTTCTTTTCCCGTTTGCTCTCTGCCACTACCACTGAGGATATCGCCGAGCTTGGAGGTGTTGATGACGTCACCTCCTCAGACTCCATTGGCGTGGCACTCTGCAATCTGGTCTGGCTGCTCCTTGAACTGTCTCTAGTGTCAACTCTCGGTCCCAAGCGACCAGACAAGGCCCTTGAGGCAAGGAATGGTGGGTTCGGAGGTGGTCCTAATGTGAATTGGGCTGTCTCTAGCAGATCCGCCTCCAGCGCGTTTATGTGTTCTTGGAAGAAGTCGTTTAGCCACTCTGCTCCCCTCGGTCTATCAAAATGGATTCCATCACTGGAGGTGTCTTCAGGGAATCCCTCTTTCTCCATGCGCTCTGCCACGTCCAACAGTCTGACAGGGAGCACACTCTTCCGGTGGATGTCTCTTATCACCTTGTTTAGGTTCCGCACCTTCTCGTTCATCTCCAAGGCGTGCTGATCAAACATCATGTTGTAGGGGACAGTACATATCGTCAACAGGATGGGGTCCATCTGAATCCTCAGTTCCTCAAGAAGGCAGCTCACCTTATCGTGCAGCCTTGTTATTTTCCTCGCTTCACCCCTTGATACATCGTTGGTCCCGAACATCAGGGTCACCGTGTATACTTTGGTCATCCCCAGCATTTCAAGCGTCGCCAACATCTGTGGCGTGGCAGCTCCAGCGAAACTCAAGATTCCCGTCTGCCAGTGCGATCGGATCCGGGTCAACACCCGCACCAGGCTGTCCCCTACGATTAGGTGAACCGCACCTTCTGGTACCCGGGGTGGCGCCAAGTACTGCACCCAGGCCGCATCATGAAAGCAGTCTCTCCTAGCTTTCTGCTCCGCACTCCAGTCCAGCCGATTGTGCCTGTGGTACTCCCCTCTGTATTCTTCTTATAACTCGAGATCACGACACTCCTAACCGGCTGTTCCCTCCACGTCGGGGGAAGCTCCGGTCTTGCCGAACTCTCACGACTCTTTTGTCGCAATCTCTCGCCCAGTTCTTTCAGACGCGATGAGCCGCCGCTCACCTGACTGTCACTCGAGGTCGAGGTTGGGGTATATCCCGGCAGCTCCACATCCATCAGTGGGCGTATGGGTTGCGTCTCTAGGCTACGCAAGGAAGACGTTGCGTCATTCGGTATCCAGACTTCCAACCCTTCACTCATGTGTTCTCGGGCCTCGCGGTCAAGGTTGAACCGTGCTCTTGCTCTGGGGGCTTCATCCACCTCCATACGTGACTCTGGCCTCGAGCTGGTGACCACTCGCTCCTTCGGCCTGGCTCCCTTCTGTGCATCAAGCTCGCGTTGTCGTTGTTCTATTCTGTCCAATTCCGACCTCAGTTGATCACGATTTGCGGCGTTCTCCCGCACCCTCAATTCCTGTTGATGTTCAGCTTTTTGTATCTCAAGCAACCTCAGAGCCTGGTCTCGCTCGTTGACCGCCTGGTCCCTTTCCAGCTGAACCTTCTCCCGATCCAGCTTTGCCTGATCCCGATCGAGGTTCGCCTTATTCCTTTCCTTCTGCGTCTTCTCGAGCTCTTTCTTTAGAACACCTAGATCCGGATATGCCTCGGTCGTCTGTTGCGTTCGTGACATCGATGGCACCCTACTCGAGCTCTGGCTTGTGGATCTTACTGTTGGCCTAGTCGGTAGTGGGAATTCCCCTGCGCCATATTCGGTATTGTTATTCAGGCCAGGATTCCTTGCCAAGTCAAAACCCCTTACTCCTCCATCCACATTCCAAGACAACCATCTGGTCTGTTCTTGGTTCGATATTCCCTCGGTGGTGTAGCCGATCATCAAGACAGCCTCCGTTGCAGACTCCCTGCACTCACCCTGGTCCTCCAACTGGAGGATGGCATTCAGCATCACCGCCATTCTCTCGTCTATTTGGGTGTAGTCCAAGTCCCTCAGGCGTCTGTACAGCTCATCAAGAGTGGGCTTCTTCAGGGCCGCGGGCACGGATTTCCATAATCGGTCTGCCATTCTTCGTGACTTCGGGATGTATACAGGTATGTGTTAACCAGCTCAAGAATTACCTTACCAGCTCAAGAATTACCTTACCGACTCAAGTATTACCCAACTCAAGAATTCTCTCGAAATGTTCCCTTGCAAATACTTGCCGTAAGTGCCGATTATCGCGAGTTCAACCAAGGTTTCTCTCTCTGTTTCTCGCTTGAGTATAGTTGGATTTTCAACTTTGTTTTTCAAACTTGATCTGAAAACAGAAAGCATATTGAAACTTGACATGTCATGTTCCTAACCTAGAGACCCCCCTTTTACCAGTAAGGTTAAAATCTTATCATTTTCATATCACTTAAAACAATTCAATTGGAATTCCCTTAAAAGCATGCAGATTCATTTTATGTTTTAGCACCGTTAACTCGTTTTAAAATTTAATTGTCATGCCAATCATATCTTAAGATCCCTTTACCTGCGCCGCACCCCAGTACCTAACTCAAGACTCCTCCCTCACACCCGACTCGATACCCCCATGTACCCGACTCAGGCGATGCTCAAGTAGTACTTCTTATGAAGATACACCATTATCTCAGTTTCTGCAAAGACCACATGTAGGATAGCGTACAATTCCCTCGGGCTCAGTTTGCCCCTGTTCGGGTCATACACCGGCATTGAGACTTCTGTTATCCCTCTTTCAATCATGAAGTCTCGTAATCTTGTTAGTGCCAATATCACGTGTTCGGGATCGATTGTGTTCCTGTCATTGACCCTCGTTACTAGGAAGCACAGATATTTGCCCGGGACTTGTGCCACTGACGGTGGAAGCGCTGCCATCCCTCCCAGTCCTGGTCTCTGTCTGAACAGAAACTCTACATTCTGGTACTCTCTTTTGAAGTCAGCTTCCAATCTTGATTTGAAACTCATGTCCGCCGTGATGCAGATCGCGCTGGTCCTGTTTGACAGGATGAAGTCGCTATCTGTTATCATGATGTTCTCCGAGTATTCATTGGGTATTTCGAATTTCGTTTTGAAATTCCGACCTATAGTAGGCTCTGGCTCTTCTTCCTCCAGTTCCAATTCGCTCGTTTCTCTCACTTCCTTGAGCTTCTTTATCATCAAATTTTCGGTGTGGGTAAGTCCTACCCCCACTCCCCGGACAAAAATATTTATCGACGTCCCCGTCGATGTTGTCGGGTCTGAATTGTCCTGAGGAATGTCCAGTGGCCTGTCTGTTGCCGTCCATCCGAAAAGAGGGTCCTCTGTCTTCATGTAATTTGCTGCTGATACATCGACTTGCTGAATGCTTTGTCCTTCGCGGCTCTCGTCTTTGACATCACGCATCCACTCTAGAATCCTCAAGTTCGTGTTCTCCCTCCTCTCTATCTCACTCTGTTCGAGATCCGTTTCTACTTCTGGCGTCGAGTAATCATCCTGCGGATAATGACCACCATCGTCAATGACCTGCCATTCCTCTCCGGCTTCCAGTTCGCCTGCCTTCAGTAATTCCTCGCCCAAATTGTCTGGCTGTATCTTATCGATCAAGAAGTCATCCCCGTACCTGTTGTACATCATGCCGGTGCGTTTACGATTGCCAGTCCTGGTTTCCGGTGGTGTTGGTCGATCCGGCTCCATCCACTTCGGCACCTCGTCTTGCTCCGGGTCGTTCCAGTCTTCTTCTACAAATGATCCTGCATCAGACCCCACTCCTATCTTTTCATTGTCGTCCAAACTCAAGTTCTCATTACCATCATTTTTCTCTCGAGTACCTTTCTCATTCACTTCACACGCTGGCTCTACCACCAGGTACTCAAGACCCTCCATGTCCTTCGGTATGCACCAATCCTCTGGGGACGGGACGTGAGGCTTCAGATTCTCATAATGTGCCGCTCGCCCAGTACTCAAGCGATAGAACCGTCCTTGTTGATGAACCTCCGTTATCATGAATGGTCCCCTCCACTTCTTGAGTAGTTTCTTTGTTCCCTTGGGCGGTATTACATTTTGGAAGACCCACACGTATTGGCCCACTTCATATGGCTTTGCTCTTAATATTTTTTCGTCGTATTTCCTGCGTTGCCTCATTTGCGCTTGCGCCGTGTTCCTCCTGCATAGCTCGTTCAACTCCTGTTGTCTTTTGATCGCTTCTTTCACGTATGCCTGAGGCGACGTCCTTTTCCCCTCGTATTCCGGGTAAAAGAATGTCAGAGGCATTGCTCTCTCCCTGCCCGTCAACATCATGAAAGGACTGATGCCCGTAGTTGAGTGCTGTGTACTGTTGTAGGCTCCTACTACCTGTGGCAGGTATTTGTCCCAGTCCGTCATGTATCTTGAGCAGTACACCCTTAACATGTTGACCAGTGTCCTGTTTTGTCTCTCTACCAACCCATTGGTCTGCGGGTGATAGGTCGTCGAGTGTGCTTGAGCAATGTGCGATCTCTTCATCAATTCTTTTGTCAAGTCCCCCACAAAAGCTTTGCCGTTGTCCGACTGGAAAGTCATTGGACAACCATACCGCGATATCCAATGCGTTATCAGATGATCACATGTCTCTTCGGCCGAGGCTGTCTGGCACGGAACCGCTTCCGCCAACTTTGTGAAGTGATCTATTATAACCAGTATCTGGTTGTATCCCGACTCTGTCATGCAGATTTTTTGATGGTCTATCTGCACCACTTCATTGAACTCCGAGCTCTCAACGGACTTGAGGGGAAACTTCATCTTCCTTGGGTCTTTTACCTGGAGACATGCCAGGCAGGCATTCACCCATCTCTCGCAAGCTTTTCTCATTCCCGGCCAATCAAATCTGTGAAGTATCCTTTGTTGTACTTTGTCTATCCCCTGGTGACCCATCTGGTCGTGTGATCTGAAAAGCACCTCTGTCTGGTACAATTGTGGTAGTATGATGAGGTTGTGTTTGTGTAATATCTTTTCCTCATCTCTCCTCTTGCACGCTACCACTCCATCAGCTGTGTGGTAAAGTAAGTCTTTCTTTTCTTTGTAGAACTGGCTCAAGATCTTGTAGCTGTCTTCCTCAAGTTCCCCCTTCTCCTTGACCCCCGACTGGATCCATTTGGAGAGGTTACTTGTCATTTTGTCATTCTTCTGGGCTCTTATTAGGTCTGACAGCCTATATCTTGCCTTGACATGCTCCTTTAGCGCCATGATCTGTCCATTCATCTCACCAGGGTTGTGGATGTCATCACTCAGTTTCACGCATATCATCCTTTTCACGATTTTCATATCATCTTCTGGCACCAGATTCGTTCTGATGTTTGAGTTGCATGATAGTTCCCTGAATGGTTTCCTTGCGACCGCAATTTTCTCAAGTTCCTCACCACCTCGCATCTCCTGTATGTCCACGTTGTATGTTCCTGAAGATGGATCCGTCTGTAACTCCCTGTCGTGGTGCCTTGTCTTCTCTTCCGCCAGTATCATGCACAGACTGTCCTGGTTTTCGCTGCTCTCATCCGATTCTTCATCCCATCCTTCACGCTCCCCGGACAATTTTCCTTCTCCGGTTCCTTCTTCCGTGAACCTGGAACACTCCCCGGACTCTTGACCTAGTCCCAGGTGTTCAGTATCTTCCTTGAACGTCACTTTCTTTTTCCTAACCTTGGTCTGCTCCAGAATGTCTTCGGGGATTTTGTCAACTAGTGACCGCACGACATCTTTGCTGTCAGTGACGCTTCCTCTTGATGAGTCAGTATCGTTCACTGTCTCTTTTCTCCGAAGTATAGTGAATTCCGGTTTCTCTTTACCCTTCTCCTGGATCACTGGCTTATCATCTGATAGTTTCTCGAGCAACCTCATTAAGTCATCATCTATCTGTGCAGTTCCTGCTTCCACCTGGCTAAGATCATAGCCTTTTGCCTTGAGCGTCTCCTTCACGATCTTCGACTTGAGTATAATCTCAATCGGAATCCTCTTGCTCTTCCTCAAGATGGTCTTCTCTGGAGGCTCTTTAGGCAATTCAGGATGATCTTCTATCGGTTTGCCTGACTTGTCCAGCCATCTCGTGAGTGGAAGACTGTCGTACGTTTCCTTGTTCATGAATGAGAAGCCATCTTTGATTTCAGGTCTGTCTGCTTCTCTTTGCTCTTGTCTCTCATAGAACTCCGTCTTCTTACTCAAGCTGTCGGCATTCTGATGTTTATCTCGCGTTCTATGCTCAATTATCATGTTGTATCCGTCCAGGCGAACTATCCACCTCCCAATGTAACTTTGGTCCATTGAGTACGTTTTCAGCCAGCTCAGTGCTCTGTTGTCGACTCGCAACTTGAATGGCTCACTGCCCAGGTACGCCCTGTATTTCTCGACAAAGGTAACCACCGCGAACATCTCAGCTTTCGGTGCTCCGTACTTCATTTCCGTGTCACTCAGGACTCTGCTCCCGTACGCTATTGGTCTCAAGACTGTCTTCCCATTCCATTCTTGTTCTTGGTGGAGAATCCCAGAAATCGCGACTACCGACGCATCCGTGTCTAGCACGTACATCCCTTTCTCAGTCGGCATACCCAGTACTGGTGCCTCACATAGCTCTTTCTTTATCCTCTGGAATGACTCTTCTGCTGCGTTGTTCCACGTGAACTTCTTGCCCTTGTGTCTCATTAATTGTTGCATCGGGTATACCTTGTCTGCATATCCTTTGATGAACTCTCTATAATAGTTAGCGAAACCCAGGAAGCTCATCAACTGGTGCTCTGTCTTCGGTGATTTCCAGGTCAGGACTGCTTCCACGGCGTCCGTATCAGGTCTGATGCCGTGCTTGTCTACCATCCTACCCAAGTATTTTATTGAGTCCTTGAGTATCTCGCACTTTGATGGTTTACACTTTAGCCCCGACCTCTTCATGCATGCAAACACTTCGTCTAGTCTCTCAATGTGGTCTTCCAGTGTTGGCGTCGCTATTACCACGTCATCCACGTAGCACATTACCAGATTGCCATACTTCTTCGTTACGCCTATCAGCGCGTGTGCCATCAACCGCTGAAACGTGGCTGTGGCATTGCAAAGTCCAAACGGCATCCGTTTCCATTGAAACAGACCCAACTCGCAGGCAAACCCTGTCTTGTCCCTGTCCTGCTTCCTTAGTGGTACTTGCCAAAAGGCCGAGCCTAAATCAAGAGTCGTAAAAAATTTTGCATCACCTAACTTCGAGAGGCTCTCATCAATCCTCGGTATGGGATAGGCATCCTTCACCGTGACGGAGTTCAGGTATCGAAAGTCACAACAAAACCTCAACTGGTCGCCTTTCTTTTTGGCCATCACTACTCCACACGCCCACGGTGACTTGGATGGTTCTATCATGTCATACTCTAGTAACGTCTCGATCTCTTTTCTACACGCGTCTGATTTGTGTGGGGTCATGCGCCTCGCCCCCTCCCTGTGTGGTACCGCGTTTTCCTCAAGTTCTATTTCATGCTCAACGAAATTACAACACCCGATATCCGCCTTATGCCTCGAAAAAACTTCTTCGTTCCGCTCTAGTACGTCCTTGATGGCTTCGAGCTGTTCATCTTTCAGTTTGCCCCTCAAATGTTCAATCTCCGGTAGGACCGGTTTTTCATTTTGCATTTCATCTAGTGTGGGTCGCTCTGGAAAGTTCGAACAGCTCGAAAGACCATCATCCGTTTCTGACTTAAGTGATTTAATAAGACCTGAAGAATCTTTTATTTTCTGCAATCGTCTCAAGATACAAATTTTGTCCCTGTGATTGGGGCAATCAACAACTTCATTTTGTTTTGAATTCTCAATTGTTTCATATCGAGTTTTAACCGGTAAAGCATATCCCAGTTTCCTCCCTCTTTGTATCGTGATCGGTATATCAAGGGTATTCAACAAGACACTGACGCAGAGGCCGCTCTTCGTTATCGAAAATGATCTTCCTAAAACAGCAGCACTTTGACTATTAGGATTCGGAACTATGCACACTTGCTTGTTGTCACTTAGTTCATTGTAATTTTTCATCCTCAAACTTACGATTGCCGCTTCATTAGCTTTTAGCCTCACCCTCCTACTCAAGAATACCGGTGCTTTGTTTTCATTTGCCATTATTAAATTTACCGGTTTGATTGCGTACCTCCTATCCGGGTTCCGTATCCTGAACATTGCGTTATTTAAATCAATCGTTACGTCGAAATTCCTGATGAAGTCTCTGCCCAAAATGAATTGGTCAGATTCATCTAGGTTTTCTACCACGATAAAGCGCATCCACAGGTTACGTTCCCCCAAATTGAGGGCTATTATCGGCGTCCTGCCCAGCACCCGTAGGGCCCCTTTGTTTGCAGCTGACAGCCGTATTCTCGAGTCTATCAAGTCACCTTTGTCAAAGCCCATCTTCTGCCAAGTTTCGATTGGTATAACGCTCAAGACTGCTCCCGTGTCAAGCAACCCACGCAACTGAGTCTTTTTGCCACTTATATCCAGCACGTGCCCTGTCACATCTGCCTCCGTCCCGATGTGCATTGCATCTTCCTCAAGCATGGCGCAGTGTCCAATCGATCTCACTTTCAATTCTTCTTTCCCTACGTAGATTTGTCCAATCAGGTCTTCGTCACATGTTATCATCGTCTTGGTATAGATGTTAATCCCATCTATATTTAGCATCACCTCGTGTGGACCGTAAGCTTCAGTATATCTGCTATCAACACGTACCGACTTGCTGCCCCCTCTCATGAGTAGTGCTCTCAGTGCTCTAGAAGTCGTTTGTGGGCTTATACCACTCAAATAGTCTGCATACACGTCAATGTGCATTATCGTCTGGTCGCTCGGCTCGCTCAAGTTTCTGGTTACCTCGTGGCCGCCCACTGTGATTATCGACATTATCCTTGCCCCGATTTTCGATATGCCAAAAGGTTTACCTGTCACCATTTTCACAGTATTGCAATTCCCGGTCTTTGTTGAGCCTGGTACAGCCTCTGGTATTTGTTTCGATCCAGTTAATGCTTCGTTAAAATTCTGTCTTTCTATCTCCAGCTTTAGTCGTTGCTCTATTTCTTTCGCAGCCAGATCCTGTTTCACTTTGGCAATTGCTTCCGTCGCCGCTTTCTCATAATTTATCTCTAGAGAGTTCCCTGCCGCGGATTCTATGGCATCATTAACATGTGATACAGCTTTCACTGTCTTCGTCGGCAATTCCGTGCTTGGTGCTCCTAAGTTCCTCGATTCAAATTCGTTTTGCCTGTTCCGCTGATTCTGCACCGCCGCTAATGCCAACTTATGTTTAGGGTGACTCTGGTCCTTGACCGCTTCCCAGAACAAGGGACAATCCATTCGGAAGTGCCCCTCCTGGTTACAAAAGAAGCATCTTGCGCCTATCTTGATGATTAAGCCACTATAGTACTCGTGTTCCTCCATCTGGCTCATGTCCTCCTCATCTGGTGCATATCCTAGACTCTTCATGCCTTGTTTGTATGTTGTGCAGTCAGCCACGTGGTGATCCGCCGACCCGCAGTTCGCGCATGATCTGCGCTTGTCCATGTCATCTCTAGGTTTGTACCATGACGACCTCTGCGGTTGACTTCCCCCTTGCGTGTTCCTGTTTTCTGAATACGAGTATTTCTTGGGTTTCATCAGCATGTATTCCCTTGATTTCTGTCTCATTTCTTCTGGGGTTGGTGCGCTGTCTTTCGACAATGTGTAGTATGTTGCTAACATTGTCCTTAAGTCGTCACTTTTTACCCCATCAATGAACTTCGAGGCAATGCTAAAGTTTCTTCTGTTTGTCGACTCCTCTGGGTCACTCCTTCTTCTCAAGCTCTCGAGATCATCTAGGAACCGATCTATTGACTCGTCGTCCCTCTGCCTTCTCTTTTCAAATCGCATCATCGCTTGGTGACCCTTCATGCCTGACCCGAATCGATTCAGCAATATCTCGAAGATCTTGTCCGCGGTATCGCGTTCTTCTTCTTTCTTCGCAACCACGCATTTTAATGCTGTGCCTTCTAAATTGCTGAGTATGGCTGTGCAAGCTTGTCTTTCATCGTTCAAGTTGTCTTGCTCTAGATGTAATCTCATCACTTCCACCCACGTGTCAATGCATCCATCTGAGTCGTCTTTGAATTCTTTTGGCTTCTTGAATGTTTTTCTTGATTTCCCATCTCTCCTATCGCTCGAGTTAGTGTTCCTCGTGGCGAAGGCCTCTAGAGTCCTGTTCATCATCTCCCAAGTGTTTGCCCATGTCATAGCATCCGGACCTGCGTTGCTGTTAGCTGTTGAGTCCCCCGGACCAGTCGTTGTACTTGACATTCCATTCTTCATGATTGTTTTAGCAGCTGTTGGTGCTATGCTCACCGTATCCCGGGTTAAGGGCAACGGTGTCGATTGCCGTTTGTTCCTTTGTGGTTCCACAAAGTCAACTCTGGTGCCTTGCGTGCGATCTGCTGCCGGTCTTTCTTGTGAGGTAGAATTACTCAAGATTGCATCCAATTTCGCCTGTATTGCACACGAACTCTCGGCCTGATTTTTGCTCATTGTGTCCATTCTCTTTTCCAGGCTACCTAATTGGCTGTTGACATCATCATATCGGTTTTTTAACTGTTGCAAATCTTTTTTGATGTTCTTATCTCGTTCTTCATTGGTGGTTTCTACATTATCTGACATCTCCTTGAGTCTCTCTTCTGTTGCCTTGGCCAGGTTAAAATAACTATCCAGATACTCGTTTTTGTTGTATCTTAATTCTTTTCTTATCACTTCTCTGTCCTCTTCGCTGTGCTTCAGCTTTTTGTCGATCTGATTCAGTTTCGCCATCAAGTCACCTAGCTCAAGAGTAGCCTCTTCATGGTCAGCCGTCGGTCTTTCTTCGGCCGTCGCTTCTGCTCTAGTTTGTTCCTCTCTCGGATTGGCTTCTGTCGTCTTCGTGCTTACTGTTCCAAATGTTCGTGCTCTTTCAGCTTTTGGTTCTTCAGTCACGTTCTCTTTCGTTTTTATTCCGACCATCATCGCCAACCTTTCTGTAAAAGATGTCTTTTTTACTTGAGAGTCTTCTTTCACCGTTTCTTCGGTGTTGCCTATTGCATCTTCCACGTTGTCTATTGGTGAGAATTCTATGGGTTTCGAGTTTGGTTCTTCTGCATTGGGCATTGGAGTTGACTCCGTCGCTATTTTCCTTGTTTCATCAACACTTTGATCAGGTGTCTCTAGATCAATCTCGATGGTGGGTTCTACTCGTTCCCCTTCCATGCCCTCTCTTGCTCTCTCCGTTGTACTCCTTGTGCTGGCCATGTTAACTGAAAAGTTCTTCTTTGTTATCTTTGGGCCCATTGATGTTGTTTTGCGTAGCGACGAATTATACTTTGCTTCGGTAGGTCTTTTTTCAGCTACCGGTACCCTGCTCCGCCTCATTATTTCTATTTACAATTGTTCTTATTTACAATTTTACTATATACACAATCCTATTCTAAGAATAAAATCTTTCGAGAAAAAAAAATTTCTTATAAAAATATACAACGTGGTGAAAACCTTGTTTCAGTTCTCTTTATTAACTTTTCGAGAAACTTTCCTTATTTGTGGTCTCAACCGTACCTGGTTCCAATTAGTCTTGTTCTATCTTAATTCTGTCTTAAAACACTTCTTGTAATTTTACTTCAATTTTTATACTGTCCCAAGACTTCCAATTGCCGTCCCTACTCTTCTTTGTACCGTCCCAGGCTTCTTTATCCTGTCCCAAGACTGTTCGGTACCGTCCCAGTACTTTCCGGCAGTGTCCCAAGACTCTTGTCCAAGACTACTGTCCCAAGGCCAGTGTCCCAAGACTACTGTCCCAAGACTAGTGTCCCAAGACTAGTATCCCAAGACTACTGTCCCAAGACTAGTGTCCCAAGACTAGTGTCCCAAGACTACTGTCCCAAGACCCTGTCCCAAGACCCTTGTCCCAAGACCCTTGTCCCAAGACCCTGTCCCAAGACCCTGTCCCAAGACCCTTGCCCCAAGACCTCGTCCCAAGACCGTGTCCCAAGACCCTGTCCCAAGACCTTGTCCCAAGACCCTGTCCCAAGACCTTGTCCCAAGACCCTGTCCCAAGACCCTGTCCCAAGACCCTTGTCCCAAGACCTTGTCCCAAGACCCCGTCCCAAGACCTTGTCCCAAGACCCTGTCCCAAGACCCTGTCCCAAGACCTTGTCCCAAGACCCTGTCCCAAGACCCTTGTCCCAAGACCTTGTCCCAAGACCTTGTCCCAAGACCCTGTCCCAAGACCCTTGTCCCAAGACCCTGTCCCAAGACCCTGTCCCAAGACCACTGTCCCAAGACTGTACTGTCCCAAGACTGTCCCCAGACTGCTCTGTCCTAAGACTTCTTCGGCACTGTCCCAAGACTGTTGACAAGTGTCTGGGTGGTGGGACTTCTTTCCTCTTCGTTATGGGGACTTATTGATTCGCCGTACCTTGTACCACCACTCAAGCTCTAGTAAAATTTTCCCAAAATCCTCTCTTAAAAGCCAAATGCTGACCCCCCTTTTTATTATTTCTCTTTTTGGCTACCTCTATTTCAATGTTCCAAGTAACTTGAGACCAAAACCTGTGCGCAGGTATCTTGTGATCACCTGTTCGTACAAAATTTCAACACAAATCCTCACCAAAATGCAACAAAAATCTAAGCAAGAAAAAGTAATAAAAACAGAAAGATGAGCCCACCTAAAATTCAAAGGTGACAAATGTCTACCTTCTATCGAAAAAAATGTCTGGTACCTAATTGCCACGCGTTTCCTTCCCCCCTGCTAGCGATCTTATGGGGTATTACAACAACTGTCTATGTCACTTCCCCCCTACCAATCCGACCAGGGTACCTTCCTTAACTCGAGTTCAAATTTCGATATCCACCTAATATTACCAACGCGTGTTAATGTCTAATGTAACTAAGTCAACGATGTCGACTAATTAGTTACTCTAATTTCCCTCCTTTTTACAATTTACAACCGCTAACCTCTAACTTAACCAGCCCCCCTTCTAACCTCCCCCCTTTTTAGCCCCCCTTCTTAAGCCTAAAATTACCTTAAGCGCCGGGTGCTAAACCTCTCAAGAGAAAACCGTAGACCTGTCTCCAGGCCTGCTCAAGTAAAAACGTTCCTCAAAACCGGGGGATGTCGCTTATCCTATTTTACACTTATCTCCTATAATGTAATGTGGATTTTAACGATACCCGTTCTGCCCAACTTGAGAACTCGAGAATTGCCAAATCCTTCTTGGCTGCTTTCCCACTCGACTGGTCACCTGTTCCAGTCCAGTCTCCTATTGGTTCAGCTCAAGTGTCCCTGAACCACTTTCCCACTCGGCTGGTCACATCTTCCAGTCAAGTCTCCTATTGGTTCAGCTCAAGTGTCCCTGAACCACTTTCCCACTCGGCTGGTCACCTCTTCCAGTGAAGTCTCCTATTGGTCCAGCTAAGTTCCAAGCTATCTGAAAACCCTTGACAACGCCCCACACTCGGGCACTTTATTCAGTTTACTGGTTTAAATTGCTAGGTTGATCGAAACGATCGAACTTGTAAAACAGTATGGGTATACTATTTAATTAATATAAAGGTTTGATCCAACTAATCTGGTGTCAAAGTCACTGTCTTTTTTCGTTTTATGGTTTTTGTTCCTTTTTCTATTCTTTTTTGGTTTTTGTTTTGCTTTTTGTCTTTTTGCTCGTGTTTTTGTCCCCCTAGTTGCCCCCCTTTACTCGGTTAGCTAAGCCTCGTTCGGAGAGCGTACCAGGAAGTTTTCTTGAGTTTTCTTAAAAAGCTATCACGGTACAACCGGAAGGTTTGCAAGTTCCTGTCGAACCGTACCGCCGGTACTCTAGAATGGGCATTCAGCCCGAAGCTGTCTCAAGTGGGTTCGACTCCGTAGTCTTGATGTCGTAAACACCCAGGAGTGCCATAAAAACACTATGTAACATTCGTCTACTGCAGTCACACATGAGGCTTAAGAAAAATAGGCCCTATAACCACTGGCTCAAGGGTCAGGGACACCATCTCTTGTGTTTTTCTACCTCAAGAACGGTCGGAGCCAGTTCGGTTCGTTTGTGACATGAGACTACTACCCGTTACAGCTTAAAGGCTACTACTAAAATATCCCCCCACTCTAGAATTAGAAACGTCCCCATACTTAGGTCTCTAGATACCCAAAATACATGAACGCCGTTAAAAACCGGGTTGGAACAATCTGTTAAGTTACTTTTTATTAGACAGTGGAACTTTGATCCATTTCAGATGGATCAACCTAAAACTCGCCTTACCTCAACATAACAATTATAAAACACACTCTAGAAATTTAAATTAAGTACTCACATCGTAGCACGCTCAAGAAAGGGAAGTACTTCAGTCGGTAATCAACTCGAGAATTAAATAATGTAACTAAATGAGTTTTAATGTTTATCAGTTTCAATGACAAGGACAAGTTTTAACTCTAGGATATAGTTTCTCGTGAACCATTGGGACACTCAAGCTGTCCACCTTTCCACCGAAGGTTCACTCTAGTCCAGTTCAAATAATAATCCAATCGAGTAATGACAATCCAGTTCTCGGGAATACGCTTGTCTCTGTTTCAGATGGGACAGCTCTACTCTTGTTCTATTGTGACAGAAATTGCGAAAAGCAATTTCCCACCGTTTTATTTAGCAACTTTCCCGCGATTGTTACTCGATTGTTCTGACTTCTCTTTTTTGATTTTCAGTTATCGCGAGAAAATCGTGCATGACAGGTTCCATTCGAAATTTTGAAAAATAAAATTTCACTCCAAAATCAAGTGTTTTTTGCTTCTCTCAAGGTCAAACTTCCGAATATGACCGACTGGCACAGTCGGATTTTTCCGACGTCTTTCTTGTTTTATCTTAAACAACTCAGAAGAAGTGGTCGTAAACAAATTTAACAGTCGCCTACTAAAGTCACATATGAGGTTAAAAAAAAACAGCCCTACAACCATTGGCTCAAGAGTCAGGGACACTATCTCTTGTGTTTTTCCACCTCAAACGATCGGAGCCAATTCGTTTCACTTGCGACATGAGACTACAAACCGCGTTACGGCTTAAAGGCTACTACCAAAATACCCTCCACTCTAGAAATAAGAACGACCCCATGCTAAGGTCTCAAAATACCCAAAACACACGAATGCCGTTAAAAACAGGGTCGGAACCTTGTGTACATAGTTACTTTTTTTTACAGTGGACCTTTGATCCATTTCAGATGGATCAACCTAAAACTCTCCCTAACTCAACGTAATAATGTAAAACACACTCAAGAAAATTAAATTGGATATTTACATACCGAAATGACTTCTAGAATCGAGTAACTAAATTAATAAGCAACTCTAGTATTTATCCAGTAATCAAGTTTAACTCAAGAAGTTTGAAGTGAATAAAATTTAACTCAAGACACAAGTTTTCTGTTTTGATCATTGGACAGCTTTAGCTGTCCACATTTCCACCGAAAGTTCATTCTGGCTCACTTAAACTTCTTTATGTCTTCATGTCACGACTTGTTCTTTCTCTAGGAATGAGACAGCTCTATTCCCGCTCGATTGATACGGCGAAATTGCGAATAGCAATTTCATGCTCCTATTTTTTGTACTACTTTCCCGCGATTGTAGTTCGATTCTTCTGATCTTATTCTTTTGTATTTTCAGTTTTCGCGAGAAACCTGAGCATGTCATGCTCAATTCGGGTTTTTGAAAAACTGCATTTCACCCCAAAATCAAGACTAAGCGTTGCTCAAGGGTCAAACTTCCAAATATGACCGACTGGCACATACTCCCCGGCCTCAAGATCGATGTCCTCAACGCTTGTCGTCGTCTGTCAGTGAGCCCCCAGAAAATTGAGTGCGTCTCAAGATACAGTGCCAGTGGTCATTTACAGAAGTTTGCAGCAGATTTAATTTTATCTACACCCTAAAATTCACAGCCATGCAAAATTGTCACATTATCGCTAAACAGCAATCAAATCTGCATACACTTGCACCCTGAATTTCCACTCTGTAAGCTATCGTTAATATTTCTTTTGTTTGGCCCAATCAGAAAATTGTCATGCAGCACTTTGATTTATATAGTAAATATAGTATACTAATAACAATAATTTTTTATTAAAATTTCTTTTCCGTGCCCTCAGATTCCACCTGAGTTCACACATACGCTCTTCAGTTCGTGCCCCTTGTCTTCGAGGTACTGGGTCCTGACACCATCGGCATCGTAATTTGCCTTGCCAGTTCTTCCTTGTCATCGGAACTGATTACGATTTCTTCCCATATCTTCAGCTGTTCGTAGGCTCGCAGCCATTCCTTTTGCTCTTGTAGTCTTTTCGCCTCATTCGGCAGACACTTCATTTTAGATTCTCATTTCAAGCAAAAGGAATTGTGCAATCTGAAGCTCACGTTATTCGCCAAGTCCTCCTCCAATATCAATTCCCTCGCCTTGGTGTTATCTCGAGACACTCTACCAACCCTTTTCCAACCCTTGGTTATGGCATTACGATGAGTTAGCAAGGGTCTCTTGAAGGCCTCAGGACCGATCTCGGCCAGAAACTGTCGATATTCTTTCTGATGCTTCTTCATGTGATTCTTCGTCACCATATACAGCCACGACGTCAGCATCGCTCGAAACCATGAAAAGAATCTCATGCGTTTCCACACGTGCATCATTTCCTTGGGCACAGCGAATACTTTACACACAGTCTCCAACTCAAGCCTCCGGCTGTAGTCAATGGCATGCTTTGACTCCACTGTTGGTACTCTCGACTCTCGATAATTCGTCACGTTCTTCTCGATCCATCGCAACGCCAGCATCAAGCTCACCACAAAAAGAGTGACCTTCTGCTGGTAACTGGGTAGCACTATTGGCCGAATTTCTTCCACGTCCCATATCAAGCAGAGTTTCGAGGGCTCCAGTTACCAAACTGTCTGTGCCAGACAATGGCATGGGCATTCCTCGTGAGTCAGGTTGATGCTTCGGAGGTTGCGTTCTCCATAAGCTTCCAACAGAGGTTCGAACTCCATCATTGCTGGGGCTTTATTCATCGCTTTTCCAATTGTATTCTGTCTTTCAAAGTCACTCGTGTTCTCTTTTTCTAGACTTCAGAGCTCTTCCCCCCAGATCTCACTCAAGTCCTCTCTTCGATCTCCAAGTACTGCTCCTAGCATCTTCCGCAACAACCCGTGAGAGTGGTGCGACATTCGTGCCAATCGTACACACTTGGCCACCAAAAAAGCCTTGTCGATTAGCACCCTTCGAATAGATGCTTCCACCATCGCCATGTGTAGTGGATAATGGCTTCCGCACAAGCTGGCTATGATTGATCCCACCAGAGACTTCGCATTCGTGGATAGACTGTAGGCAGGAAATCCCATCTCCGCCTCAAGACCGATCTTCCATCCCCTGATGTGCTTCTGGATCATTTAGAACACTCCTGGCCAAGACTATCCGCTTAACGCTGTCACCAAATGGTGCTAGGACTCCAGTATCTCTAGAGATTGTAAACTGCACATCCTGGAGAAAAATCCCAATGCCGTTGCTACATTTACAGTGGTGCTCGCCTAACACTCAGCCACTATCTGCACCTCGCTCTTCTCCTTCTCCGTGATGCCACCGTACCAAGTGGCTGAATCCTTTCTCTGGAAGGATTGTATTCTGACACAGGACCGCCCATCACAAGAATGCTCCTCTCCTCCACATGCCAGGTCCAGGCAGCTGCCCGGCTTCATCTTCTTTCCTAGCTTGTCCAGCGTGCTCGTTGCTCCCTCCGACTCCCCTTGATGAGATAGGATCAATTTGTGCACTATATTCAAATTCCCAGTTCTTCATCTTTCGCTGGCGACAATCTCACCCGCTCCGTAACTTCCTCGATCAGGCTCGCGTGGAGATGTGGGCACCAAGATGGTCTCAATAATTTCCAAATGGTCCTCAAATTTGTAGACAACACGTCGTCTCCGCTTCCCAGTCTTAGCTGGACCTTTTTATCCGAACGCAGCACACTAAAAATTTCCGGCATCTTCTCAAGTAGCAGACCTTAGCTCGGTCTTTCCCTTTCCGTCGGGTCAATCTCAATTTTTTTTCTCCGTCCAGTACTTTAACAACTTCGCCACTTCAAATTTCATGCAATCGTTTCCAGCTTCTGAGTCCAAGAAAGGGTTGTATGCCATCTCCATCACTCCAGACAGATATTGATATTCTCCCCGTTTCTTGGGCCCTGAGTAATCTTCTGCCAGAGCCAGGTTGCCATGCACATTTTGATCCTCGCCGAAATTCTTTTTGGAGAAACTCCGTATTTCATCAAAATTCAGTGGTTCTCTAGAGACTGCCTTGAGCCATCCCCCTTGGCAATCCCAGTACTCTGGTACACATTGAGGATGACGGTGGTGACTTTCCTTTCCATCGTCTTACTTCCTATCGCTCTCTAGTGGCACGTCTGGACGGTGGTGTCAGACATTACTGACATGAACCATCTCAAGAAGCAGGTGGCTTCTTCCCTCCTCGATAGACTCAATCCTGAGTTATCTCGAGCATGGGTTGCACATACATTCGGTACACGCCCAAACCAATATCGCCCAGTTTGAGTTTGTCATACAAAGTCAACGCTTCTAGTGCGATTTCCACCAGGCTCCATGAAAACAGCAACTGTCCTGCTGTCCTGACAAAAGGATTTGCCACTAATGATGGTGCCGACGATGGTGCTCTCATAGCATCCTCAAAATACTCCAGCAGCAAGTTTTCCCAAGTTCACCCCAGCTGGCTGTGCAATTCTATCTTGTTAACTTCAGCCCTTTGTTGGGTAGCCCAATTCCGGCGCTTCCGGGATACTCCGGGATCAAGTCCTTTCAGGCAATTCTCCAGTTCAATTGTGGTCTCCAGAGCTATCCACCAAAGACGAGCGGTGTTCCTCGTCGCATCTCTCTCAAGAGGGTCACTGGTCACTTGCTTCCCAGTGTCCTGGTATTGAGTCGAGATCCACTCTTATCGGAGGTCCACTTCCCACATTTGTCCACTGGTGGAGCCCCTCTTCGCATTCGCCTTCTGAGGTTTGAAGTCTATTTCTTTCCCTGGAGCCACTTCTTCGACCAACACCTCAGTCAACTTCCTGGCTGTCGAGCCGCCCTTGTAGGCAGCCGTCTTCGATTGCGCCAGAATCATAGGAGGTATCTCCTTCAAGTTCTTTTCTGAAAACGCATCCGCCGAAGGACTTGCTTCTTCTGCTTCCCATTTTCTCTTCCTTGATCTTACTCCTCTACTCGGGGGCTTCGTCACCACCATCACTGAGCTGATTTCTTTGTCCAGATTCTTTTTCTCGACTCTTGCCTCCCCCTTCTCTAGCCATAAGAATATTAGTATCTTTAATTATTTTAATAGTTTTATTTTCATCATCCTTTTCGACACTAATTTTTTCGTCATCAGTTTTTTTGTTCAGAGTAGAGCTATCGTTACATGGGTTGGCCCCGGTATTCTGCTTCTGCTTCCTCAAGCCAATCATCTTCTCAAGCAGCTCCTTTCTCACTTTCTCGTCCAGTCCAGTGCCTATCAGGACGGGTTCTACAAACTTCACCACTGTGTCCCACAGTTCTTCCTTGAAGCCGTCTACTTTAGCTTTGTTCTCCACCCTCTGGTTGAATTCGCTCAAGAAACTTTGTCACGCCTCCTCATCCAGTGTGCTCAGGAACATTCCTTTGTTGCTGCCTTCAAAGGTATTCTTCTCCCTTACTTCGTTGGTCAGGAGCACCATTCCCATGTTGAATGGTTCACTCGCTAGCGGCAGCTCAAGATTCTTTCGGGGAGTCCCCAAAGGTGGGGTGGCCGTGTTTGCCCAGTCATCCCTTCTCAAATCTTGCAGCAGTTCACGTGTAGTGCCGGTTTGAAGTCCCTGTTC
Organism: Symsagittifera roscoffensis; assembly: GCF_963678635.1. NCBI lineage: Eukaryota > Metazoa > Xenacoelomorpha > Acoela > Convolutidae > Symsagittifera > Symsagittifera roscoffensis. The sequence goes on from NC_087062.1 coordinate 79,123,068, forward strand.
GTTGCTCCTTCGTCGGGCGTATTCCCCACTTCCATTTCGTCTCCAGCCTCGCTGAGGTCTTCGTCTATGCTCTCTCCCTATCCTGACTCGGCTTGATCCCTCTCTATTGCGTCAGTGAATCTGTTCTCCACTGGAAGGCTTCTCCTGTCTCCTGGGGTTCCCACTGACAGGGGTGAAGGTGTCGTCGGATCTGCTACCTTTTATTCAGAGAGGGGCACTTGCAAAACCCCTGCCGCATCCAACTTCCAACCTTCTTGTTGCAACTCTACTTCTTGCAATCCATAAGAAGTCAGATATTTTCTCGTGCTGAACTTAATTTCATCCTTCAGGGCTAGGTGACCTTCCTCCACGATCATCCTTCCGTCGTCATAGATGAGCAGCTTACTCTCGAGTCCTGCCTTCTCAAGAGTCTTCAGCACTTCCTGAACCTCAAACTTTGGAGGCATCGAACACCGCATCTTCTTTGGTTGCGTGGTCCACGATTCTATTTTGGTTTCACACGTATGGAAATATACCGCTGCCAAATACCCGATGAAAAAGGTGTCCCAGCTGTCCGAGGAACATCTTCTGCTGCTGCTCCACCGTTGCTCTCGCGTAGGGGGAAGGGACTACCATGGGGCTATTCATTCCCAGCGTCATCAGCCTCATGGTCGGGAACTCGGGAATCGCGGCGGGTAACACGTCCCGCTCGAGTATTGTTTCCAGCTCCCTCTTCGTAAATTGAAGTTCTTCGTCCAAGCCGGGATCCTCAATACTTACCTCGTGTCTCATGCTACTGGGTTCAAGTTCCAGAATTTCGGGTAGACTTCGATGGGACTTTCTCGCTGTCCCCCCATCCTGCATTGCAGTTGACCCCTGAAGTTGAGCACTATTAGCTCTGGTTCCTTTATCTTCCCGAAGAGTAATGTTTCACTGATTCGCGCTCTCAACTCTTGTTGTCTGCAACAGTATAGTGCCGTCCCATCCAGAACGTTGATCAGGCTCACGTGCAGTACTGAGTGTCGGTACGCTGCCACAAGCGGATCCGGGAAGGCGTACGTCACGGCTGGCACGTAATCACAGGTCACCACATCTCGCAGTCCTCTGATCATCCCCAAGGGATCAGATTTCATAGCCAAGCACAAGTCGGTTAGGAGAAGTATTCCTCCATTTGCCTCCCTCACTTCTTCTCTAGTCTTTGCGCTTCTTTCTTCGCCTGTCAAATGTCTGTTCTGCATCAGGAGATATTCCACTAGCAGCGTCTTCAGTCCAGCAGCACACTTGTAGGAATAAGTCTCTGGACTCGGGTGGGCCTTCCTCACCGACAAGGGTTCCCCATATTTCATCAGTCGATGAAATGTCGTCAGCTCCCCATGTCTCAGGAGTATCAATTTCAAGTAATAATCGATTCGGAACGTCTCCACACCTCTGTTAAACATATATGGCGGGCCCATGTTGAACAGGTACCTGGTGTATACCAAGTACAAAGCCAGTTGGAGGTTGATTGGCATACTCAAGAGTTCCTGCACGAACGCCTCAAAGATCTTATTCCCCGCATAGAACACTTTGTCCATGTACTGCTCCCTCCAGAAGCCTCCGATAGTCACTTCGTTTGCTGCCGTGACGAATCTCCCCACCGTCATCTCTGTTTTCTGCTACTTCCAGCTGTTCCTCCAGAATTTCCCATATTTGCTTCACCAGCGGTGGTGCACTCTCTATCTTCTTGTTCGTCACGTTCTCAAGTCTCGGGGTCAGGAACAGCCATCTTCCGCTCTCTTGTGTTAGACGATATGCCATCGACTCCACTTCTTTTTCGGCTTCAGCCACTTTCCTTCTCTCGGTTATAGTCCCCTCGCCCTGCTAGTGGAACTCGTGATCGTCAGTCCATACTCCGGAACCACAGGCTGGCTTTTTAGATGAGTTATCACAGGATGGTCATCCCCCACAGCCGGGTTGAACTTCAGTCGCCGAGAAAGGTTCCACACCTCCAGACGAAGGACTTTGTCCAACACAATCAAGATATCCGCAAGCTCGTAAAAGCCCCTCAGAGCGTGGGACATATCCGCCCACGCTGCCGCCACTTCCGATTTTAAAAGTCTCATGTTCACTGGCTCTAGTTCACGATTTGGCGCCGCCATCAGCATCCGCCATCCGTTTCCCTCCGCGACCAGAATTAACATGGGGTAAACGAACTGTCTTCGGTCCCAACCGGGATGTCACCAGTTCCTGCACCTCATTCATTGCTGCAAACAGCGTCTGAATTGCCTCCCAGATCTTCTTTGGCGTAGGCTCCCCACTTCTCAGGGGCTCAACAAGTCCCGCCGCATGCAGGTGATCATTCATTCCCGCGAACAACAAAAGCTCCGGTTCACACAGTGTCTCCGACTTCATCGCCACGATCAGGTTCAACATTTCATTCAAATGGGCCCCGGTAGTAGGTACACCAAGTTCTCTGGTCAAAACAACTTCGGTGACGTCCCATCGAAGTCCGATCCCGCCACAATGATCGCTCTCGCCGCTCCAGGATCCGACCGATCATAAACTGCTAACGTCTTGGCCAACTGTGAAGTTCCACAGGATCTCCCATACCTTGGGTCTTTCGCAAGTTTCGCGCCCATGTTGATGTGTCCACCAAGTTCTCTGGTCAAAACAACTTCGGTGACGGCCCCTCGAAGTCCGATCCCGCCACAATGATCGCTCTCGCCGCTCCAGGATCCGACCGATCATAGGCCAACTGTGAAGTTCCACAGGATCTCCCATACCTTGGGTCTTTCGCAAGTTTCGCGCCCATGTTGATGTGTCAGGAAGCCCCATGCTCTTCGGCTCGAGAAGCTTGACCACCGCTCTCAGCTGCTGGGGGATCGCCACTCTGATCGTGGCTATACTGGTCCGATGCTTGGGAGGCTCCACTATGAGGCCTGGACTTCCCAGCTCCTTGAGAGGTCTGTAATCGATTGGTCCCATTATGGATCTCTGAGGAATTCCTGTCAAGTCCGCCATCTCCAGTGTCTTGGCTCGAGAGATGTGCGCCTCATGGGCCTTTAGCCAATCCACACAATAGTGATTGCTCAAGTCCTCAAATGACAGACTCTTGATCCCCAAGACCTCCGTTAACTCTTGTCAGCAGGCCAGATCCTCGAGATCGAGATCCTTAACTCGTTCCAGGTACCGAGTTCTGCTTGCCTCCCCGGACTTTCTACTTTCTTCTTGTTGTCCACCATCACCACTGACGACACAACCGAGCTCTGGAGCATAGAAGACTCTGTCTCGTCTCCTTCCATGGGTGTCGATCTCAACTGTCTGCTTCAGCTGCCAGTTGAGCTCTCTCTCGAGTCGATCCTTCCTCCCAAGCGATCAGTCACGGAGGTATCAGGGGTGGACCAAAGGTGATTTGACCAGTCTCCACTAAATTCGACTCAAGGAAATTTATATGTCTTTGGAAGAAGCCGTTCAGCCACTCCGTGCCCCTTGGCCTATCGAAGTGGATACCATCCGAGGATGCGTCCTCCGGGAGGGAATCTTCCATCATTCTTGCTTCATCAAGCACTCTCATGGGCAGCACACTTCTCTGTTGGATTTGCCTGATTATCTCGTTGATAAATCGCACCCTTTCATTCATCTCTCTCGCGTTCTGGTCGGCCATCAAGTTGTAGGGGACGGTGCAGATGGTGAGGACTGCTGACACCAGGTAAATTCCTAGCTCCTCAAGAAAGCAACTCATTTTGTCTAGTAGCCTCAACATTTTTCTTGACTCGCCCCTGGACATGTCATTGGTTCTCATCATCAGTGTAACCGTGTATATCTTCCCCATCTCCAGCATCTGCAGGGACGTCAACATCTGGGGCATCGCTGCGCCTGAGAAACTCAAGACCCACACTTACCAATGGGCCTGGGTCCTCGTCAAGACCCGGACGAGACTGTCCCCTATTATCAAGTGTATTGTGCCTTCGGGTAATTTCGGCTGTACGAAGTACTCTGCCCAAGCGGCGTCATGAAAGGCATCTCTTCTCTCTCGTTACGCTGCCGTCAAATTTCTCGACTATATCGGTGGTACACGCCGTTAGTGTCCTTTTTGCAGCGCGAGATCACAACGCTCCTCACAAGATGTTCTCTCCAGGTGATTGGTGGTTGCTCACGCGCTGTGTTCTCAAGAGCCTTCGCCTGCAATCGCTCCTGCAATTTCCTGAGGCGTGATGTCCCCGTTCCGGACTGACTGCCACTAGTCGAGCTGGAAGTCAGTCCTGGCAGCGCAATGTCCATTAGCGGTGTGATTCGATTCGCCTCTAGATTCCTAATGGAAGGGACGGGCTCAGGTGGTATCCATGCCTCCAAGCCTTCGTTCATATGCTGTTGAGCCACGCGGTCCAGGTTGAAACGGTCGCTTGATCTGGGCGCTTCATATACCTCCATTCTTGACTCTGGTCTCGATCTCGTCACTACTGGCCCAGTTGTCGTCCTCTTTTTCTCCTTACCAGTCGCGACTGCTTGCTGCCTCCTTTGTAGCCGTTCTAATTCTGACTTTATCTGATCACAATTTGCTACACTTTCTTGTAGTCTCTGTTCTTGCTCCTCTTCTGCCATCAGCAGATCCCGGTCAAGAATCGCCTTGTCTCGCTCAAGTATTGCTTGGTCGCGATCAAGCTTGGCTTGATCCCTATCGAGAATCGCTTGGTCCCTATCCTTGTCCCGTTCCCTTTGGGCCGTTTCTAGTTCTCTTTCCACGCTGCTGAGATCTGGATATGACTCTTCTGTTTGTTGTGACCGGAACGTCGATGGTGGTTTGCTTGTGGATGGTGTCCCTGCTCATGCTGGTGGTCTGGTTGAAAGGGGAAATTCCCCCGTGCCATACTCCGTGGTGTTACTCAAGCCAGGGTTCATCGCAAGATCAAATCCTCTCACGCCTCCGTCCACGTTCCATAATAGCCATCTGGTCTGCTCCTGATTCGAGATTCCATCCGAGGTGTAACCCACCATCAGCACGGCTTCAGTCGCTGACTCCCTGCACTCCCGTTGCGCCTCTAGTTGCAGGACGGCATTGAGCATAACCGCGAGCCTCTCATCCACTTGCGTGTAGTCGAGGTCCCTTAAGCGCTTGTATAACTCGTCGAGTGCGGGTTTTCTGAACGCCGCTGGCACAGATTTCCAGAACAGATCTGCCATTGCTGCTTTTCTTTATCTCACAAAATCTCACGAACCACCAACTCAAGAAGTACCTTACTTAATCCAACTCAAAAAATACCTTTCCCAATTAAATACTCAAGAAATGTCTTCCTCTGGCACAATCAATGAAGAACTGTTTAAAGTTTTCTTTTTTCTCTTGTTCGACCAACTGTGATCTAATTCTCGTCCCAGTTTTCAAATCAATCTGAAAATAGAATCCAGTTTTAAACCAAGATATTTCCCACTCGTTACTAACCTATACCTCCCCCATTATCACATTTAAAAAATTATCCTAAAAACTCAAATCAAATGATTCAAATTAGACGTTAAAAACATGCAGATTTGCTTAATGTTTTAGCATCATCAATCCTTTTTAAGATTCAATTGTCATGCCAATCACATTAAAACCCATCTGCATGACTCGTGTTCCCCCTCTTAGCTAGCTCGAGACCCTTGTTTCCCCTAACTCAATGACCAGTTCAGGCGATACCGAGGTATTACTTCTTGTCTAGGTGTACCACTATTGCCGTTTCCGCAAAGACCACGTGTAGGATAGCGTATAGTTCCTTAGGGTTAAATCTGCCTCTGTTCGGATCGTCGACCGCTATTGAAATCTCGCGTATCCCTCTTTCAACCGGGAAGACTCTCAACCTTGTTAGTGCTAATACCACATGCTCGGGTCTATCACGTTTCTCTCACTGACTCTCGTTACCCAAAAGCACAGGTATTTACCGGGAACTTGTGAAACTGAAGGAGGGAGTGCTGCCATTCCCCCCAACCGTGGTCTCTGCCTGATCAGAAACTCCACATTCTGGTTTTCTCTTTTGAAGTCCGCTTGCAGTCTGGTATTGAAACTCATGAACGCTGTTATGCAGATCGCGCTAGTCTTGTCTGACAGGATGAAGTCACTGTCTGTGATCAGGATTTTATCCGAATATTCATTCGGAATCTCGAACTTCGTCATGAATTTTTTTCCAAAGGTAGGCTCGGCGCCCTCCTGATCCAGCTCCAGGCCGTTCATCTCTCTCACTTCCCTGAGCTTCTTTGTCATTAAATTTTTGGTGTGGGTAAGTCCTACCCCCACTCCCCGGACAAAAATATTTATCGACGTCCCCGTCGATGGTACGTGGCTCAAGTTATCCGGTGTTTTTCCAGTGGCCGATCAGTGGCTGTGCAACCTAACAACGGGTTCTCCGATTTCACATGTTTCTTCGCAGTTACGTCGACTTGTTGGATGCTTTGTTCTTCCTTCTTGTCCGCTTCAAGGTTGTGCATCTACTCCAGGATCCTCAGATTTGTGTTTTCCCTTATTTCAATTTCGTTTTGTTCCAGGTCCAATTCTCTTTCTGGCATCGTGTGATCTTATTGCAAGGAGTGCTCACTGTCATTTATGATATGCCATTCTTCATTGGCTACCAGCTCACCAACGCTCACCAACTCTTCTCCTATCTCGTCAGGCTTTATCTTGTCAATCAGGGAGTCATCACCAAACCTGATGTATCTCATGCATATTTTCTTACGCCCACCTCTTCTGGTTTCTTTTTGTAAGTCTGGTTGCGTCCATTTTGGTACCTCGTTTTGCGCAGGATCATTCCAATCTATCTCGGTGAAAGACCGTTAGTCCGAACCTACTTCTATCTTTTCGTTGTCATCCATGCTCACGTTCTCGTTGCCAATTCTTCTCTCTGGTGCCTTTCTCGTTCACCTCACTTGCTGGTTCTACCAGTAGGTACTCGAGCCCTTCCATTTTCTGTGGAACGCACCAATCTTCCGGTGATGGGACATGAGGTTTCAGATTCCCGTAGTGCGCCGCACCCCTACTCAAGCGATAGAACCGACCCTGCTGGTGCATTTTCGTTATCATGAACGGCCCTCTCCATTTCTTCAATAGCTTTTTGTCCCTTTAGGAGGTATGATGTTCTGGAACACCCAGACGTATTGTCCCACAGCATATGGCTTCGCTTGAAGTATTTTTTCATCGTATTTTTTCCGCTGTCTAATCTTTGCCAGCGAGTTCCTGATGTGCCCTGACTGCTTTCCTCGCATATGCCTGAGGCGACGTCTTCTTTCTCTCATACTCTGGATAGAAAAAGATCAGGGAATCGCTCTCTCTCTCTCTCTCTCTACCTGTTAACATCTTGAAGAGACTGATCCCCGTTGTTGAGTGTTGCGTGCTTTTATACGCCCCTACCACCTGCGGCAGATGTTTGTCCCAGTCAGTCATAAATCTCGAGCAATACTCCCGGAGCATATTCACTAGTGTTCTAATCTGTCTCTCCACTAATCCTTTCGTTTTTGAATGGTAGGTCGTCGAATGAGCCTGTGCAATGTGGGATTTTCTCATTAGTTCATTTGTCAGATCCCATTGTACACAAATGCCTTCCCATTGTCCGATTGGAATGTCATCGGAAAACCATATTGGGATATCCAGTGCGTTATCAAGTGATCACAAATTTCTTCCGCCGATGCCGCCTGACATGGTACCGCTTCTTCCAGTTTGGTGAAATGATCGATAATTACTAGAATCTGGTTATATCCTGAATCGGTCATGCAGATCTTCTGATGGCCTATCTGCACGACCTCGTTAAGCTCCGAGCTTTCCACGGACTTAAGAGGGAACTTCATTTTCCTAGGATCCTACACCTGCAAGCACGACAGACATGCTCTTTCACAAGCCTTCCACAGCCCTGCCCAATCAAAGCTGTCTAGTATTCTTTGTTATACCTTGTCTATCCCCTCATGTCCCATTTGGTCATATAATCTGAACAAAACTTCTGTTTGGTATAGCTGAGGTAGTATGATGAGGTTATGCGTTATGCTTGTGCAGAATTTTTTCTTTGCCTTCTCTCCTACAGGCTACCACGCCATCAGCTGGGTGATAGAGTAATTCCTTTCTCTTTTTTTAGAACTGGCTCAATATCTTGTAACTATCCTCTTCTAGGTCTCCCTTCTCTTTCACTCCAGTCCGAATCCATTTCGTGAGATTACTCGTCATTTTATCATTTTTTAGTGCTCGTATCAGATCCGACAGCCTGTATCTCGCCTTGACGTGTTCCCTCAATGCCATCATTTGACCGTTCAGCTCTCCAGGATTGTGGATGTCCTCTTTGAGCTTCATACAAATTATCCTTCTCAAGATCTCCCTGTCGTACTCTGGTTCTAAATTCATCCTGATGTTCGAATTGCAATATAGCTCCCTGAATGGTTTTCTTGACACTGCTATCTTTTCAAGCTGTTCCCCTCCATACGCCTGATCATGTTCCAGGTTGTACGTCCCGACGATAGATCTGTTTTTAACTACCTGTTGTAGTACCTCATTTTTTCTTCAGCTAATATTGTGAAAAGTAAACTTTCTTGCTCATCGTCACTCGCCTCCGAACAATCATCCCATTCTTCCGACCTCCCGGACAAATTCTCTTCCTCGCCACCTCTTCCTGGTTGCGGCCACTCCCCAGGCTCTTGATCTAGTCCAAGGTGTTCAACAACCTCCTTGAACGACACTCTCTAGTTTCGTATTGTCGTCCGCCTGAGTACTTCTTCCTGGATTCTCTCGACTAGCGTCCGCGCAACCTCCTTGCTCTGCATCAAGTCTCTGTCATGTTTCAGTTCCCCTCTTTTCAATATGGTGACTTCCGTTCTATCTTTACCACTTTCTGGGACGACAGGTTTGTCATCCGCTAGTCTCTCGATTAGTTTCCTTAGATCCTCTCCCACCATTAGCTTTCCTGTATCCAGTTCGTCGAGGTCGTAGCCTTTTGCCTTCAGCGTTTCCCTCACTATCTTGGACTTGAGCATTTTTTCCATTGGCATCCCTGAACTTTTTTTGAGAATTTTTTTCGCCTTATGTTCAATTGGTAATTTGGGATGGTCCTCTATTGGTTTTCCAGACTTATCAAGCCATCTTGTGAGTGGTAGGGTGTCATATGTTTCCTTGTCCATAAAAGAAAAAACCATCTTTGATCTCCGGTCTATCAGCCTCCCCTTTTGCTCTTGTCTCTCGTAGAAAACCGTCTACTGGCTCAAGCTGTCAGCATTTTGGTGTTTTTCCCTCGTTCTGTGTTCAATGATCTTATTGTAAGCATCCAGCCGCACTATTCATCTCCCGATGTAACTCTGGTCCATTGAGTACGTTTTCAACCAGCTGAGTGCTCTGTTGTCTACCCGTAGCTTGAATGGTTCGCTACCCAGGTATGTCCTGTTTTTTTTCTACAAAAGTAACGACCGCAAGCATCTTCGCCTTGGGTGCTCCGTACTTCATTTCCGTATCACTCAAGACTTTTCTCCCGTATGCGATCGGTCTCAACACTGTTTTTTACGTTTCACTCTTGTTCTTGATGAAGTATGCCCGAGATCGTCGCTACTACCGATGCATCGGTATCCAGCACGTACATCCCTTTCTCTGTCGGCATGCCTAGCACAGGTGCTTCACACAGCTCATTCTTTGTTCTTAGAAATGACTCTTCAGCTGCTTTATTCCATGTGAATTTTCTCCCTTGTGCCTCATGAGTTGTTGCATTGAATATACTTTGTCCGCATAGCCCATGATGAACTCCGTGTAGTAATTTGCGAAATCCAAGAAGCTCATCAACTCGTGTTCTGTTTTTGGCGATTTCCAAGTCAGCACTACCTCTACCACGTCCGGGTCTGGTCTAATGCCACGTTTGTCCACCATTCTCCCCAGGTATTTAATCGAGTCCTTGGGAATCTCACACTTCGATGGCTTGCATTTCAGTCCTGCTCTCTTCATGCAAGCGAACACCTCCTCCTGTCATTCAATGTGGTCCTTCAGGGTAGGTGTTGCAATCACCACGTCATCTAAGTAGCACATTACTAAATTGCTGCGTTTCTTCGTTACGCTTGTGAGCGCCTGTGCCATCAGTCGTTGGAAGGTGGCTGTCGCATTGCAAAGACCAAAGGGCATCCTTTTCCCTTGAAACAATCCCGTATCGCATGCAAAACCAGTCTTGTCCCTATCCTGTTTCCTCAGTGGTACCTGCCAAAAAACCGACCCTAAATCAAGCGTTATAAAAAATTTGGCGGCATCTAATTTTGAAAGACTTTCATCTATCCTAGGTATGGGATAGGCATATCAGATAGTCACAACAAAACCTTAGTCGGTCTCCTTTTTTTGTAGCCATCACTACTCTACACGCCCACGGTGATTTGGATGATTCTATCATGTCATACTCTAGTAGGGTCTCTATCTCATTTCTACATGCATTCGATTTGTTTGGGGTCATACGCCTCGCCCCCTCCCTGTGAGGTACCGCCATTTCTTCTAGCTCTATTTCATGTTCAATGAAGTTGCAGCATCCAATGTCTGCTTTATGTCTCGAAAAAACATCCTGATTCCTATCTAGAACATCCTTGATGGCTTCGAGCTGTTCGTCTGTTTTTTCCCTTAAGCGTTCAATTTCTGCTAATACTGGTTTATCCATTTCCAATTCCTCTAGTGTGGGTCTTTCTGGAAAACTCGAACAGCTCGAAAATCCATCGTCTGTCTCTGACTTAATGACTTCACAAGAATTGATGAACCATTTGTTTTCTTCAATATTCTCAAGATACAAACTTTATCCCAATAATTCGGGCAATCAAGAACTTCATTTTCTTTCACATTTTCAGTCATTTCATATTTAGTTTTCACGAGCAGTGCGTATCACAGCTTCCTCCCCCTCTGGATTGTGATTGGTATATCAAGAGTATTCAACAAGACACTGACGCAGAGGCCACTCTTGGTTATCGAGAAGAATCTTACTAAAATAGCAGCATTTTGACTGTTTGGGTTCGGTACTATACATACTTGTTTTTTGTCACATAGTTCATTATAGTTTTTCATCTGCAAACGTACTATTGCCGCCTCATTCGCTTTCAGCCTTACCCTCCTACTCAAGAAAACTGGAGCCTTATTTTCATTCGCCAATATCAAATTTATTGATTTAATTACGTACTTCCTTTCCGGGTTCCGAATCCTGAACATCGCATTATTAAGATCAATTGTTACATCAAAATTCCTGATGAAATCTCTGCCTAAAATGAATTGATCAGACTCATCTAGGTTTTCCACCACCAGAAAGCTCATCCACAAAATGCGTTCACCCGGAATTAGGGCTATTATTGGTGTCCTATTTAGAACCCAAAGCGCCCCCTTGTTTGCGGCTGACAGCCGTATTCTTGATTCAACAAAGTCGTCTTTGTCAAATCCCATTTTTTTTCAAGTTTCAATTGGTATTACACTCAAGACGGCTCCCGTGTCCAACAACCCTCGCGGTTGCGTCTTCTTCCCTCTTATGTCCAATACATGTGCAGATACGTCTGCTTCCGTTCCCAGATGCATGGCATCCTCTTGCAGCATAGCGCACTGCCCAATGGATCTCACTTTTAGTTCATCTCTGCCAACATAGATTTGTCCCGCTAGATCCTCGTCACATGTAATCATCGTCTTTGTATAGATGTTTATTCCATCTATGTTCAACATGTCCTCATGCGGACCATAGGCTTCCGTGTATCTGTTGTCTATGCGAAATGATTCGCCACCACCTCCCATGAGTAATACTCTAAGTGCTCTAGAAGGGGTTTGAGGGGTAATTGTCTACAAGTAATCTGCATATACATCACTGTGCATCAATGTTTGATCAGTCGGTTCACTCAGGCTCTTCGTTACTTCATGACCGCCCACTGCGATTATTGACATCATTCTTGCTCCAATCTTCGTGATGCCAAATGGTTTGCCGGTCACCATCTTCACGGTATTGCAATTACTCCTGTTCACTAAATTTATCCGGTTTCTGGTTCTGGCCTCGTCGTAGAGAGTGTTTCAATCACCTTTTGTCTCTATCTCATGTTTTAACCGTTGCTCGATCTCTTTGGTCGCCAAATCCTACTTCACTCTGTTAATAGCCTCAGCTGCTTTTTCATAATTCATCACCAGTGGACTCCTTGTCTCAGCCCCCACCACATCTTTGCTTGTGCTACGGCCTTTACCGTCTTCGTTGATAACTCACCATTGGCTCCTCTTTGCTCTTCAAGTCAGTTTCAGCTTGTCTGTTCCTTGTGTTCTGCACCGCTGCCAATGCCAATTTATGTTTCGAGTGACCTTGATTCTTGACTGCTCCCACGCAAAAAAAAACAGGACTTTCCATCCTGAAATGACCCTCTTGATTGCAGAAAAAGCACCTCGCGCCTATCTTGATGATCAAACCACTGTAAATTTTGTGTTCTTCCGCATGACTCATGTCTTCTTTGTGTGGCGCATATCCCAAGCTTATCATATCTTGCTTGTATTTTGTACAATCCGCTACTTGTTGCCCGCTGATCCGCAGTTTGCGCATGACCTTCCTTCGTTTGTCCATGTCGTCTCTAGGTTTGTACCATGACGACCTTTGTTGTTGGCTCCCCCTGGCATGCTTCTGTTTTCTGAGAAGGAGATCTTCTTTGGCTTCATTAACATATACTTTTTTGACTTTTGCCTCATCTCTTCTGGGGTTGGTGCATTATCCTTCGATAGTGTGTAATATGTTGCCAAAATCGTTCTCAAGTCATCGCTCCTCGCTCCGTCGACAAACTTTGAAGCGATGCTAAAGTTTCTTCTGTTGGTCGATTCCTCTGGATCGCTATCCCTCCTCAAGCTCTCAAGATCATCCAGAAATCGATCAATCGATCCGTCATCTCTTTGTTTTCTTTTTTCGGTCCTCATCATCGCCTGATGAACCTTCATAACCCAATCAAAATCGATTCAACAGTATCTCGAAGATCTTGTCTGCAGTGTTACGCTCCTCCTCCTTCTTTGCCACCACACACCTCAGTGTTGTTCCCTCTAGGTTGCTTGTATCGCCGTGCATGCCTACCTCTCGTCGTTCAAGTTGTCTTGTTCTAGATGTTGTCTCATTACCTCAACCCAGGTGTCAATGCAACCATCTTAATCGTCCTTGATCTCCTTAGGTTTTTTGAAAGTTTTTCTGGATTTGCCACTGCCTCTGTCACTTGATTCTTTATCCTTGTTGCGAATGCTTCAAGCGTTCTGTTCATCATTTCCCAGGTACTGTCCCACGTCATGGCATCCGGTGGTACACCCGCATGTGTTCTTGAGTCATCTGACGTCCTGGCTGAGTTTGAGGGTCCCTCATTCATAGCAGTCCTTGTCCCTCCTGACGACATGGTGCTATCAATCAGGGGTTACAGTGTAGATTCCTGTTTCTTTCCTTGTAGATTCACGAAGTCGACTCTAGTTCCAGATGACTTTTTCACCACTAATTTATCTTGGGCTATGGAATTTCTCAAGAATACGTCCAATTTGGACTGTATGGCTCCAGAACTTTCTGCTTGTTCCTTGCTCATTATATCCATTCTGGTTTCTAGATTCAACAATTTATCACTCACGGTGTCGTATCTTTTCTTCATTTCCTCCATATCTATCTTGATATGTTTCTCTCGCTCTTTGTCGGTTGTTTCTACTTTGTCCGCCATCTGCTGCAGCTTCTCTTCCGTCGCCCTTGCCAGGTCATTTAGTTGTCTAGGCTCTCATTCTAGTTGTATCGTACTTCCTTTTTCAGCTCTTGGCGGTCTTCTTTGCTGCATTTCAGCTTTTTGTCGATTTGTTCCAACTTTGCCATCAAGTCGCTCAACTCATGTGAAGTTGTTTTTGATTCCATAGTTTGCTTAACTTGGTTAGCCGTTGCTTCTTGTGTGACCTGCTCTTCGACTTGTTTAGCTTCTGTCGTTATTGCGGAAACTGTTCCAAAAGTTTTGATTTTCTCTAACGCTCGTATTACCTACTCTTTCTCTTCTGGTTTCATTCCGACCATAATTGCAATCCTTTCTGTGAACGACGTTCTGTTTGTTTGAGAATCGTCTTTTATCGTTTCCGGTGTGTTGTTGAGTGAGAACTCTATTGTTTTCTTCTCTTGTTCTTCTACATTTGGCATGGGTGTTGATTCCGTCGTCTTTTTTTCACCCACGTCTATACTCTGATCTGGTGTCTCAAGATTGGTTTCTCTAGCCGGTACAGTCACTTCTTCCGTCACTTTCTTTTTGGCCTTCTGTTCTTTGTTGCTTCTTGTATTGACCATGTTCGCTGAAATCTTCTTTCTCATTACTCTCGGACTTGTTGGTGTTAGTTTCCATTGCGACGAGGTTTGATTTAGCTTAAGTCCTATCCCTTTCTTTTCTGTTAGAGTTGTTATTGTTTTCTTCATGATTTTTTATAAACAATTTTCTTTATCTACAATTTGAATATATATATACAAATTCCTAATGTAAAATCTAATTAAAATTCTAAGAAAATTTTTTAATCTATTAATTATTAAAACCCAGTCAAAATTGTCGCTCCTAGAGTTGTAAACCAAAAATAAGTATTGGAACCCGTTGATCAGGCCTTTGGATCTTTTGGTAGGGTCTTGGGACCCTTCGCTCTATTTCTGTGATCCTTCCCTAGGGTCTTGGGACCCTTCGTTCTTAGTGCCGGGAATCCTTGGTCTTGTCCTAGTACACTTTGTTACTGTCCTGGGACCCTTCGCTCAAGTGTTGCTACCCTTCTGTACTCTCCTAGTACCCTTCGCTCGGGTGCTGAAATCCTCAGGGACGGTCTGGGGACTTTTCTGCACTGTCCTAGGACCCCTCGCTCGAGTGCTCAAAACCTCAGGGACGGTCTTGGGGCCCTTGTGCACTGTGTTATGTTCCTTCGGTCACTATCCCAGGACTGCCGACAAGACTCCTGTGCTGCTTCCACTTCTCTGGCCCAGGTATTGAAACTCTTTCCCCGGACTTCCAGTACCAATTCCTGTCCGGTCTCGTCTTTAGAATCTTCCTTTACCCTGGCTCGAGTGTTAAGATGTCCAGTCCAATATACCAGTACCTCCTCTAGAACTTGTGAGAAAACTCCCCAAAACCCGATTCTATCAACTTAAATTTTCTTTTCTATGCCCCCATAATCTCTTTCGTTTCCTATTTCCAATGCAAGTCGATATACGATTTGCTTTTAGCCTTATTCTATGATCGTTCTTGACGAAAATTCAGTAAAAATCAAACTTAAAAACCGTAAGGGTCAAATGAGAAAAATTTCAAAAAGAAGAAAAACTTGTATACCTAAAATGCGATTTCGACAATGATCATTTTTTATTAAAAAATGTTTTATATTAGCAGTTTTATGGAGTTTTCACAAAAACGGTCTATTTTCGATCCCCTCACTCGATCCGGCCAGGTTACCTACCGTAATTCGAGTTCGATCTCGAGTACCTTCGGGTTGCTACTCTTGTTGCGAGTCTTCAACTCAGTTGTTCTATGTAACAAAATCGACGATATCGATTGTTTAGTTACAATAAGAAAGTCCCCTTTTTATAATTTTCAACCACCAACCTTTAACTTAACCAGCCCCCCTGCTAACCTTTCACCTGTCTAGCACCCCACTTAAGCCGAAAATTACCCAAAGCGCGATGGGTGCTAAGCTTCTCGAGAGAAAACCGTAGAAAATGTTTCCAAGCTCTGCTCAAGTAAAAACGTTTCCTCAAAACAGTGGGTAGTCGCTTATTCAATTTTACAATCTTTTCCTATAATGTAAAATGGATTTTAACGATACCAGTTTGAGCAAACAGAACACCTTCCTCCGTTTGCTCTGTTCTGCTTGATCACACTGCTTGATGTCTCTTTCCCAGTCGAGTATCCTCTGTTTCTGAGGTCTCGTTCCTGAGTACCACTTTCCCACTTGGCTTGTCACCTGTTCCAGTCAAGTCTCCCATTAGTCAAGTTACTCAGAGGTCCACTTTCCCACTTAGCTGTTTACCTGTTCCAGCCAAGTCTCCCAGTGATCCGCTGATGTCACAAATTATCTGAAAACCCTTTCAACGCCCCTAGCTCGGGTACCTGTTCAATGTTGCTGGTTTGATCGAGACAATCGCTCTCATTGAAAACAGTTTGCTTATACTATTTTACTAAAATTAAGGTTGATCCACCTAATCTGAAAGTCAGAGCCACTGTCTTTTTTGTATTTTATATACTTGTTTGTTCCTATTTTAAAGCTTTTTTGGTTTTTTCATTCGCTTTTTATCTTTTACCCGTTTTTTCTCCCTAGTGCCCCCATCACTCGGTTAGCTAGGCCCTGTTTCGGAAAGCGCACCGGGAATTTTTCTCGGGTTCCTTAAAAAGCTATCACGGTACAACCAGAAGGATGCCGTAATAACCGTTCATGTTTTACCGTTCATGATGCCGTAAAAACACCCGGGAACGTAAAAACACTGTGTAACAGTCGCCTACTTAAGTCACATATGAGGTTAAAAAAACAGCCCTATAAGCATTGGCTCAAGAGTCAGGGACACTATCTCTTGGGTTTTTCCACCTGCTAAGGTCTCAAAATACCCAAAACACACGAATGCCGTTAAAAACAGGGTCGGAACCTTGAGTACATAGTTACTTTTTTTACAGTGGACCTTTGATCCATTTCAGATGGATCAACCTAAAACTCTCCCTAACTCAACGTAATAATGTAAAACACACTCAAGAAATTTAAATTGGATATTTACATACCGAAACGACTTCTAGAATCGAGTAACTAAATTAATAAGCAACTCTAGTATTTATCCAGTAATCAAGTTTAACTCAAGAAGTTTGAAGTGATTAAAATTTAACTCAAGACACAAGTTTTCTGTTTTGATCATTGGACAGCTTTAGCTCTCCACCTTTCCACCGAAAGTTCATTCTGGTTCAGTCAAACTTCTTTATGTCTTCTCGTCACGACTTGTTCTTTCTCTAGGAATGAGACAGCTCTACTCCCGCTCGATTGATACGGCGAAATTGCGAATAGCAATTTCATGCTCCTATTTTTTGTACTACTTTCCCGCGATTGTAGTTCGATTCTTCTGATCTTATTCTTTTGTATTTTCAGTTTTCGCGAGAAACCTGAGCATGTCATGCTCAATTCGGGTTTTTGAAAAATTGCATTTCACAGCAAAATTAAGACTAAGCGTTGCTCAAGGTCAAACTTCCACAATGACCGAATGGCACAAAACGACAGCTATGAGCTCTTAAAAAAGCAAAACTTTTAGGGCCAATAATATTTGACTGCCTAAATCCCTTCCTCAAGGGTCAAGCCCGCATACACATATCTAGAGCAGAGAATAAAGCTAACCAGCGGCGACCTCGATGAGGGAAATAAGAAAGGAGGAATAAGGCTGACCGCTTCAGATGACAAGATTGCTCCTTTTTCGACTCCTCACTATGAAAAATTGGTATCTCACCGCCCAAAAAGAGCTTATATAAGTACCCAAACACGTAAAACGTCGATAGTTTTTTGGTAACTGAGTTCGAGGTGTACAAAGCATTTATGTTTTTTTTCCAAATATTTCGGGAGCCCGTCGGATTGGTCCTCAAGTCTTAAAATTCTTACAAGTAAATCAAACGGCAATGCAGGGCTCAATTTCTTGAAACAATTCTAAACTCCTAAACACTTCAGGTGAAGATGAAGTGCCGGAACAGCTAAAACCTTTCTTTTTTGAGTAAAACTTTTTGCCCTCATGAAAATAGATAAAGGTTTGTGACTGATTGCCATCGGCAACACCCTCGGACCTATCGCGTCTAAATGCTCAGGAAGTGTGCCAACCCCCTGATTGGCACAGTCGAACTTTCTGACGAGAATAAAACGCACACTGATGACGTTAAGGACAAACTTGTGATGAAAACGAGAAGAAGAATATTCTGGAATTTTCAATTTTCAAAACTTCGAATTGAGACAGATTATTTCCCGGAAAATTAGAAAAGCGGCCATATTTGGCAAGAAAAGAGAAAAAACAGACAACCGGATAGACAAGACGAGAATTAGTCAAAAAAACAAAGAATAAAACACGAAAAGGCCTTATCGCGACAATCACGCACGATAAGAAACGTAACTGGAGCCAATAGGAGGAAAGGAGGCTTCAGCGGGCTATCCGGAGCGGATCAGGATCCTGCCGTGCCACGAGATTAAGGAGATAAGAGTGTTATCTCAGAGGGAGAGTGGAATTGGAGGCCCGGTGCCCAAGGACTTAGTAGACTGCAAAACTTACTTTTTAGCTGCTGTGATGCCCTGAGTAGCTGAAATAACTCCAATTTTATTTTGTATTTCAGAGCATGAGTAGCTAGAAAAGGGAAAGGGTCAATCCATCTCCAAAGGATTTAGTACATAACTGTCACTAAAATATAGTAAAATATGATATCCGAGCCATGTTTTTAATGGTTATCACGTAGTCTGGAGATCGGAGACCCAGCTAGGTGGTTACCTTTGCATGTAACGGAAGCTGATCAAAAGTCGTTTGACTGATGGCCTAAAAATGATAACTTTTACTTAGCCCTAAACAGACCAGAAAATCAACTGGCTAGGTCTAAAAGGTGAAAAACGGGTACAACTTAGTTAACTGACGCCAGCCAGGCGTCATTAGCTGCTTTTTCAATGCTGCGTCACTTTGTAGTATTTGGGCGAATGTTATATAGACGTATTTTTTGGCGCTTCACGGTGGGCCTGTTAAACGCAAGACCATCCTTATCAGCAAACGTTTCAGCGACGAACCTCCGCTCCGGCCATATGCCCGAGTTAGGGGCTTTATTCTCCTGTTTTTTTTGTAGGCGGAAGATACCGACCCTCCGCCTGGTACTATTCACCTTTTTAACTTAGTCAAGACCAAAAATTCCGTGGGCGGGGGGTTAGGTGGAAAGTCTAGAGCCCGCTTATCCCAAGGCCTTTGTACCAAAACCAATTAAAGACAAAGAGTAAAACCAAATAAAAACTGCGTATAACCAAGAAAAAGCCATCAGCAAATTTACTTGAAAACAAAAAAGTACAAACAAAAACAATAAAATATTAAAAACAGTAAAAACATAAAATGACAGTTTATAAATTATCTCCAGACGAGATGTGATCTGACCTTCCTATTTGTTGTTGTTTCACATTGTTTTATATCCTTTCTGATAGAAAGATCGAGTGTTTTGGTGTTGGGTTAGGTACCTTCCCTTGAGTGTTGTTTGAGTATTTAGGCACGTTAATGATAAATTTGCCGGCGACCGGAGGGTAGAGTGGCAGGCTGACAGGCGTGTTCCAGACTCATCAAGAGGCACTAGGAACAACATCCACAACAACTTTTGGGTATCGTTAACACATTTTTAGTATCGTTCGGGTACTAATTCACTAAAACTTAAGTGGTGGGGTGCACAATTGGCGCGGTCCGATTCAACCCTCCATCGATTGCGAATTTCCGAGTTAAGGGTCTTAATTCGAATATCTTGGTGCAAAGAAGGGTATAGTAATATTGATTAACGACTACTAATAGGTTATTATCCTTATTAAATATTTCTTATCTCCCATTTAGACCTGAGAAACACACCAATTTTGTCGAAAAGTACTGATTTTCGACAAAACTGTTAACCCCAGAAATTTTGGAGATCGGAGCTTTTCGGACAATAAAAAAGTTCTGCGCAGTAAGCTACTACGTAGTTCGGGCCCTCTAACTAATGAATTTGCGCGGAATAAGACTTAGTAGAAATTGGCGAAAATAAATTTTTTTCGATCTAAGTTTTGGTAATTTTTCGAATTTTGTCAAACTATTTTGAGGATCCAGTTTTTCAGTTTTTAGACCTAGAGCGATAAAAATGTTTGCGTTAGGAGCCAACTAGCATAATGTGCTAGGTTGCAAGGAGGATTTTTGAGTAACCCTTAGAACAGCTCCGTGGATAGAACCAGAGACTTAAAAATTGGAAAAGAAAGGAATTGGAGGGTCCAAGTTTGATAATTTTTGACCAAATTTTTGTTTCCAAACCAATTTTGGTCCGGTTTTCTTTGCATTATTCTACTGCTATACAGGGCTACTATGCTCGTTTCATGGTTTTAAGCACTTTCTGCAAGAATTGCGAAAGAAGTCTAAATAGGTAGTGAAAAAAGACTATTTCTCAAAGACTAACAAACCAATCGGAATAATTTTGGTACCATAAGTCAAACTTTTTGACCACTTTTCTGAACCGCGACCGTTTCTAGGTTGATAACTTCAGGAGAGAAATTTTTTTTTAGAATTTGTTAGTTCGGAAGGTCTAACTTTAAGGAAACCCTCCGAGCAGCAGAAATTTTTATAAAACCCAGTTTTTATCCTACTGGGTCGATTGAACGGGTCAGCCAACCTTGTTTTAAGCAAGCTGGATCGAGATCGGAGGCTTTAGAGCGGTGAAAATACTTATTTTCATGATTTTTGGGTAACCCTCCGAAGCAACCCTCGAGAGTAAGTTAAGCTCCTTAACCACCCTCCTTAGTGGAAATTTTAGCATGTTTGGGATCCTTTTAACACAAGCTGAAGACCTTTTCGAGGCGGGTTTTGAAAAATTTTGAAAGTTGAGGGAATGGACCCTCCTCTTATTGACCCTCATTAGTGAATTTAGGGGAACCCTCCGAAGCAACTGTGGTGTTTAAGGTACCCTCCCAGGTAACCCTCCGGAGTAAGGTAAGTGTCCTAACAACCCTCCGAAGTCACCCTCCGAGGTGACTTAATCCCTTTATCAACACTCCTCAGTGAAAGTTTGTAGGGACCCTCAAGGACAATTGAAACATCTTAAATATCCTTTTAAGGTCTAAATAGAAGGCCGACCACTCACAAGACGTGTATAATACGAAAATAGTAACCCAGTTGACCCGGAGATTCGCGATCAACTTTGGATTCTAATTTGGGTTCATCAAAGTATCCGAACAAAATTTTTCGATTGTTATTTTGGTTGTGTGGTTGCCTTGAGCTTCTTAATAGGAAGGCTCAGGCAATACGGGGACACATAAAAGAAGGCCTAGGTAAGTGTGTCTTAAGCAAGAAACACTCACTTGAGAAGAGAAAGTTGTTCCCTTTTCTCGTGCACTTGAAAATGTCCGAGTGTTTGAGAGCTTTTGCTTAGACTCTAGATAATTTCGATCAGAGGTTGCCTTGAGCTGCTTAATAGGACAGCTCGGCCAAAAGCAGGACACATAAAAGAAGGCCTCGGTGAGTGTATTAAGCAAGACACACTCACTTGAGAAGACGTCCTGGGCTTTGTTCGTTTGGAGTGTTCCATTTGAGGGAAGCCTTATTCTTTAAAATTAAGTTCTATTCGTCTGTTACCTGAAGCCATCACTGCTGTTCTATAAAGAATTGCATATCTTTAAACGAGGAATGATTTAAGACATCTGTGGCGGTAAAGTGATACTGAAGCGAGAGATCGCTGTCACCTATAGGGTGTGTTGTTATTTTATTGTCAGTTATGTTTTGTGTGTTGATTATAATATCTTGCTATTTTTTGTGATACTATAATACTACGTATTAGAGTGGAGTCAATAGTAACTCACCCCCGGACAAACCCTGTGTTGAAAATTAGCCGACTCACTAATTGCATCTCTAGGAAAATATAGAAAACTATAAGTATTGAAGAAATTGAATAAGCAGGCTTAAGCAGAATTTTTTTGGGGAGGACTTGTGCCTTGTCGTCAAGAATATTTTTTTTGGATATACAAGTGTCTCGCTTATCACAAAATATGCAGCGGACAGACTCATTGGAAGAGACGATTAAGATTCCCAGGCTGAGCACGGGAAGCACGCGGAGGCTTAGATTGCGGCGTAGCCAATCTTCGATTAGTAGCATCTCCGATGTTTTCGCTTGTGAAGCAGCGAGTGAAGGTCATAGTGATCTTTCGGTGAGCGGAATGAAACTAGGAAGTGAGAAGAATTTAGATGGCGATGAAGGGCGAAACGCCGAGGCCGGAGCGGCGAACGTGACACCAACGGAACCCTTCGAAGAAGGGGAACAAACACTCATCCGACTCGACTACCATCATCAGGAGGATCGGCAAGAGCCCGATGACGACTTGGAACAGGAAATGGTAGAGAAACCCCGGAGAACTTCGGGGCGTTCCGATGCTGATGCAGGAGAAGAACCTTTGCTCAAAGGCACGTCCAGATTGGAGACCAAGAGCAATAATCAGAGAAAGGAACAATCCTCTCTAGTCAAGCAGGGCAAGAAAGCGATGATGTCGAGCATCAATCCCAGGGAAGAGCAAGACAGCTCAAAAGCAAGGAAGAGTTTCAACACGATGTACGATGAACGCATGGCTTCGCTCCGAACAGACGGATTATCATCTGGCTTTGACCAACCAGGACTGATACACTCGGACACGGACTTCACACCTAGCCCGAGACAGTAGAAGTGTAAGAAAGCGATGTCCAATTTGCCATTGAGGCCGATGTCAGATGGGATGACGATAAGAACTTCCTCGACATTCGACAGGCTGATGATGTCGGTGGGGATAACCTCAAATGATGTCCTCGTCTCTGGGCCTTAACCCAGTGTTGGGAACCGCCTCCATGTGAGTGGCTTGTTTGCCAACGTAATGACAAGCCTTGAAGAACTGCCACAGAGCATGGCCGCGAAAAAGATCGATCGAGGGGAAGAAAGGGCTCAACAGGGCCATGAAGAGTTAAGAGACGAACTGGCGGACGCGAAGCTACAAGCCAGATATGATTAGGCTCAGTTGATTTGAAACACCGATCAGTGCCTTGCGGAGACCTTGGCTCTAGCAACCAAGGAGTCAACAGAAAGAAACAGTACGATGACAAGAGAGATCCAGTGACTGTTGAACGATTATGACAGCACCTACGCTCATATGATGACTAGCTTGGAGAGAACATTATATGCTAAGGCTGACATTATGATGCGCAATCTTGATGAAATCTTGAAAGGCAGCAGCCAAGAGAATCGTTGCGGCCCAATGGAAGACTCGCATCAGGCGTCTAACGGATCCGGAACCACCGTCACGCGGAGGCTCCACCGAGATCTAGGACGAGTTTCGAGCCTTACAATAGGGAGAGACCTAGGACAGCCCCGTCGAGGGCAGGTTGGACGAATCCGACCATGCCAGGAGCGGATGCCACATCGGTGGCACGCTTGACCATGGGGCCGCAGGTCAGATCAGTACCAGATTTGACCACCGTCTCACATGACAGTACGATGTACGCTTCAATGTTTGAGCCATTAAACAGGTCTCTTGAGACGTTTATTACTAAGCTATCGAAATCTACCGAGAGCGGAGAGAGAGGTCAAAAAGGACACTCAAGAAACCGAAGTCGTACAAGGACGAGTCAGATGGCTGTATTGATACCTGGATAGAGGTAATGAATTGCATTTTGAAGAAGAAAACCTCTCCAAGAAACAGGAATGTAGCGCACTCGACGAATGAACGAGACAGCGCTCGCAACATTTTCGACATTTTGCTGAATCATTTCGGCTCAGGTGTACAGGGGCATCAGGCCATGGTGAAGTTTGAGAAAAAGAGTCAAAGAGATGATGGGTCAATCGATTAGTTTTTGAACGACCTCCAGCCGCTTCGAAGGAGAAGTTCCCCGATGAGAGGATCTCGAAACGGAATTTGGCCATTGCCTCGAAGTTCATGGATGGGGTAAAAAGTGATGAACTGAAAACCATGCTGACCACAGATGCTTTACCTTGTCAACAGACTCCGTGCCAACACCCGATGATCTGCGCATGAAGTCAGGCGAATATCTGCTCATAAAGCCAGGGGCTCAAAGTCGTTACATCAATTACGGCAACTACAGTGGAATGAACACTGGCACAAGTTCTGGTTGGTATTAGCCTCGTGACAACATGGACAAAGGGAGGTCATGCGCTAATTGTGGTTCGCTGGATGATCACGTGTCAGCCTGTTCCGCTTATTGAAAAAAAATAAAAAGCGATTGGTTACTTTCTTGACGATGTTGACGCAACCGACGAGGGCCACAAAAAATATGTGAGAGGGCTCATAATGAAGTATGGACCGCCGTGCTTCTTTTGCAATCTGGAAGGGCATTTCGAATCAGACTGCACTCAGTTCTGGGATGCAGTGGCAGATGCGAAGCAACCCCGCCAGGAAAAGGCGCTATCAGGAGTCAAGGCTAGTAGAGCACGCCTAATGAACGAAGCTGAGTCGCGGAAGAAGGAAGTGACACAAGGCACATTCACGACTGAAAAGTCAGGATGACGCAATTACCTCGAACTTGGAAGCTGATTCTGCTGGTGCGCTCAAAGTAGATTATGGCTTAGCGGCCCCTACCGTACTTCAGAAGGTTCAGCAGAGTTGGCCACGAAGGAAGTTGAGCAGAACACAGAGCTGTGAGGGAAGCTTTACAACCTAGAGAAGGCAGCGAAAGAAGAGGACATTCAGGAACCCAAGAATCAGGGCCTGAAAATGATTGCATCTCAGGGAAGACCTTCGGCATCAAAGAGAAGGGACAAAAATAATGTCGATAATATCGGTCGTAGGGAGTCAGGTAGTAAAAATCTGAGTGAGCCATCTGAGATCACGCTGGTACACCTGAACAGCTATGCTGACTACTTGAGAGAAAAAAATTTGGATTCTAAGGCCGTTAGAGTGTTACTCACGAGTGGTGGGCCGAGACTAATGAGAGTGGATGGACATCTATGGCCCATACTCGATCCTGATGAAAGTGGATGGCATAATTATTTCCACGAAAGCTCAGGTGACCAATGCCAGTGACAAAGTAGGCCGGATCTACATCGGTTGAGGGATCTTAAGGTGCGGCGAATGGGACACAATGCCATGCTCGAGCAGGATGCGGTCCACACAGGCTGTGAAGCCGATCTGGCAGCACACGTTTTGGACGTACAGGGCAGACAACTCTCCGTCAAGGGACTGCTCAACACTGGACCGGTGGTCAGTGTCATGTCCATAAGCACATGGACTGATATGGTCTTCGATAGGTCGGATCTGATTCCGAGTTATATCAGACTAGCAGCGGTTAATCTGGGTGCAATATACTTAACTGGAAGGACTCCCATCATTTCGCTGCAGCTATGAGGAAGGCATCACTGGATGAGTTTCCTGGTCGTCGAGAATCTTGACGAGTCCGATCAGTTCATCCTAGGACGATTTTTTGTGCGCAACTTCGACGTCACGACCGACCTCAACGACAGGTTGATACGGATCAAGGATCCGGAGAGGAAGCATGAAAAGAAACCAATTAAGAAAATCCTGATTAACCAAGCAAAGGTGCCAACTTTGCTCGATCGGAAGGTTAGGTTAAAACCAAATCAAGCTGTAATAGCGAAGTTTAGGATGAGGAACTCGAATGAGCTTTGTAACAACAGACAAGTGTGTCTGGTCCCCAAATCAAACAGTAAGAGCTCAGCTATTTTAGGAAGAAGCTTTTGACTCACTCAGAGCGGACTGCGTGTGAGTATGTTGTTGATCACGATACAATGAGGAAAGAAGCTTGGCTACGCATTGCCTCTGAGCACAGAGTTTCAGAGTGTGGAGAACTTTAAGAGAAATAAAGTAACTGAAAGCTTTTACATGCCAACCAAGAAGTCATATCTAAGAGGATAAATGAATTGAAGTCTTTTAGAAAGTTGTTTCCAATGAAATCGGAGACAGACTATGGGCTGTCTAGTTGCTCGAATTTTCATGAGAGGCCAACAGAAACAGAATCAGCATCAAACGAGCCAGTCCTACCAGAGATAGAGCACCTAACAGGCAAATTATCAGATAAGGAGCTGGACTCGCTCAGAGCGGTGTTGAATCGGAACCCAGACGTTTTTTCGAAGCGCAAGGCTGATATAGGCTGCTGCAATTTTGTAGAACATGAGATGGAAATAGAAGAGAGAGAAATCGGTGGCTCTTAGGAAGGGAGCTAGGAGAATGACCCCACCTAAGTCGGAGGCATGCAGAAAAGAAATCGAAATGTTAATGAATTATGACTAGATCGAGCCATCGAAGTCCCGTGGGCTTGTGGCGGAGTCATGGCTAAAAAGAAAGGTTTAAAACTTAGTTTGTGATGTGATTTCCGTTACTTGAACGCGGTAACTATAAAGGACGCCTACCCCATTTCCCGTATCGACGAGAGCTTCTCCAAGTTGGGAGACCCGAAACTCTTCACGACGTTGGATTTGAGCTCTGCATTCTGGCAAGTGCCCCTTAGAAAGCAAGGTCGGGAGAAAACTGTCTTCGCGTGTGAACTGGGGCTGTTCCTGTGGAAAGGATGCCGCTTGGACTGTGCAACGCGACAGCTACATTTCGGCTATTAATGGCCCAGGCACTCACCAATGTGACCAAGAAATAAGGAATCCTCATTATGTGTTACGTCCATGATGTGGTGATCGCAACACCAACCTTGGAGGACCATATGAAGAGATAAGAGAAGGTCTTTACTTGCATGAAACGAGCCGGCCTGAAACGTAAACCCTCTAAGTGCGAAATCCTCAGAGACTCAATCAAGTATTTGGGTCGCTTTGTAGCTAAATACGGGGTCAGAGCGGATGCCGAAGCGGTTGAAGCAGTACCGACCTGGAACACACCGAAGACTGACACGCAATTGATGAGCTTCCTAGGATTCGCTAATTACTACCGATAGTTTGTTAAGGGGTATGCTGACAAGATATACCCTATGCAACAATTGGTGAGAAACAAGGGTAAGAAGTTCAGCTGGACTGAAGAGGCTCAAGTCTCCTTTGAGAGCATCAAGCAAGAACTTTGCCAGGCTCCAGTCTTTGGCATGCCGACAGAAAAGAAGATGTTTGTATTAGATACAGACGCATCATTAGTTGCGATATCGGGCATACTTCACCAGGAACAAGATTGGAATGGGAGGACTGTTCTCAGACCAATAGATTACGGAAGTAAAATCCTGAGTGAGACTGAAATGAAGTATGGTACACCCAAAGCAGAGATGTTCGCGGTGATCACTTACGTTCAAAATTACCGAGCCTACTTAGGGAGTGCTCTCTTGAAAATGTGTGTAGACCATCGTGCTGTTGCCAGGCTAAAAAATCAATAGATCAGAGCTATATTGGTCGCTGGATCGTGAATCGTGCGTCTGGACGGCTATCACATGATCAAAAAGACAGAGTTTAATGAGCGATTAGAGGAGAAGCAAGCTAACCAGGCCGAAATTAAGGATGGGTTTTCATTTCCGGATAAAGAGACCTAAGACAAGCTGCCACTGACCAGATGGCTTGACAACCTGGGCACCCCACACCAGGACAACCCGAACTTTCGGTAGAAAGGCCGCTGAAATAAAATTGTGGGCCAGGGTGATCCGGTTCCGTTAGATTTGCTAGTTCGATCAAACCTGGTGCAGCAAGAACTTACCAGGCTGGGCATCAACAGCATAGTCTAGCTAAATAGGACGGTGAACGTATCACCAGATGTCATGAGGAAATTGCGTGACCTACTAGACAGAGAAATTGAGAGGAATGATCGTGAGTGGATGGAGACCAAGCAGCGGCTGACGATCACTGAAAGAGCGGAGAAGAGACCGGTAGCCACCCGGAGTCGGGACGTTGATAGGGATTGCCGGTCGATAGTGAACCAGCTAGTGAACTCGATACCCAAAGATGTCCCGTTGAGGTATTCGTACGTGGAACATTGAGAAGCAACCCGTACCCAAATCACTGAAGAGATCAGTGTTGAATCAAAATCCAGCGTGAAAAGAAAGGTTCAGTTCGCCGATGCGAAGGAGGAGTACGAGCAGTGCTCGGACTGTTCATCTGGGGACAAAACCTTGTCCGGGGATTCATGCACCTTCGGGCCCAGACAGGATGACTTGTCCGCAGAGACAATGTCGAAGCAACCAAGGGACAGAATGTTGTCCGGGGAGTCGAGAAACATCATAAACAAATCAGATAATTAGCAGACAACTAAACGTGATGAAGACATATCTGAAAGCAAGCCAGGTACCGACTGTCGGATTTTTTAAGGGCTCGGCGAAATGATAATATGACGAGTAACCCAAAGAAATGGACCGAGAATGGAGCACCCGACAGTGGAGATCTAGAGGAGGACAGCTATAAAATTTTAAAACAATTTTACTTGCAGAGAAAGGATTTGCTATATTTGAATAAAGACGGGATAGTGGCCTGCAAACGGAGGGAAGCGGACAAAGTCCTTTACAAATACGATTCTATAGTGCTACCACAGTTGTATTAAACTGAATTGCTCTTTCGTTGACATGATCAGATGGACCATCAAGGCGTGGACAAAGTGTATAACCGGATACAGAAGCGGTTTGAATGGCCTTGCTTGAAGAGTGCCGATGAGAAATGGATCTCTGTATGCTTGTCATGTGAGCAGGCAAAGTACCCCAGGAAGCTGGGATTTCCTCTTCAGTCAATAAAGTCATCAGAATTCAATGAGGTGGTGCAAATCAATCATCAGAAAATATGCATGACGGCCACGGGTTATAATCAAGTGCTGGTGAGGATTGATCTTTTCACAAAATACGCAGATGCAGCTCTCTGTTTGACAGCATCAGCGGAGGAAACGTGTGACCACTTGACAAATCTTTGAATAGCGAGAGACGGCTGCCCAATCACATTCCAAACATTTACATTCTTCGACCCTGAGTATGAAGGAAATAAAACATCACCGCAAACCTACGTGCGTGATGTGATCAGGAGGCAGCAGGAGCTTAATGATCTATGCAGGAGGAACACGCAACAGGCTCAAATTGGACAAAAAAGAAGATTTGATAAGAAGACTGCGGATGCGAAAGCCTCCTCAGTCGGAGTTTATGTCTGGGTGTTCCGTTCTAGGAGGTAGTTCCACCAAAGGGAACCAAAAATTGCTGAAAAAATTGCGTGGTCCATTTCAAATAAGTGAAAAGCACCAAGGAGGTCGTTTTATCGGTTGAGCACCGGACGGGCAGCTCATTACGAAAACATCAAGCCGCACAATGCCTCGTCGGAGGACTGGTGCGTCCCGGCCGACAAGCATGATGAGGAATATTTGATAGTGGACCCTCCGAGGTGAATGAGAGAGGCACGCGCGACAAAAACGACGGGAATGAGGTGGTAGATGATTGCGATCTGCCATTGGACCTGGAGTTAACCGAGCGAGTGGAGGTTGACCACGAGACCATTCCATATGCCAAGAAGACTGGGACAGCCCAGAGCAAAATGAAGTTGACAATGGAGTACAGCCTGGCTTTCCCTTCACCATGGAAACACGCCAGGGCAAAAAAGGAAAGAACAAGAAGAAATGCAACTCGTATGGTGAGGATTTCGTCATAGACAGAATAGTTATGAGCGACGTGATGGACTCGATAGTGTGCCTGGACGAAATAATGGTGCCGCAAGAGATCGATCTGGTCAAAGACACATAACAGGACTGGATCGACGATCACTTTGAACCGGAAGTGGAGTTCGAACCTGAGATGGAACAGATGCAAAAGCAAGAGTTGACGAATTTGCGAGTACTCGAATGGCTCCATGATCTACCTGCTGATCCCAAGGAGACAATTTTGACGATTCAAGATGTCGATCAGACTAGCATCAAATATATCAGTCACGACAACACCGGGTCAAACTGGGTCGCTCCAGATGATCCCTTACGTGTTCCAGAATCCAATCCCGATCTGCCCGATCCTGTGCGATCGACGCGGACTTCGATGGATATTTTTGTCCGGGGAGTGGGGGTAGGACTCACCCACACCGAAAATATTATGATAAAAATATTAAATTTGGCAAGAGAGACAGGATAACTGGAAACAGAGGGCAAAAACGCTAAAAAAAAAACGCTTTTTGGACAAATTTATGAATCATATTGTGATCTATCGAATCACTACTCAAACAACAATATTGTCACATATAGTGATTTCATACTCACGGAACATACGTGCGCTATAGCGATATTCGCGGATGAAATTTTTAAAACAGCGGCCGACTTTAAGAGAGAGTACCAGAATATCGAGTTTTTATGGAAACAGAGGCCTGGTGTATGAGGGATGATAGCGCTGCCCCCTGTTGCATCACAGATGCCAGGGAAATATTGTGTTTCCTGGTAACTAAGGCCACTGATAGACAACACATGAATCCCGAGAGCTTGGTGCTGGCCTTAACTCGACTCAGGGATTTCCTGGTTGAGAGAGGAATAACTTTTCTCTCTTTACCAGTCTATGATTCCAATAAGAGAAAACTGCATCCGAGAGAGCTATATGCCCTAGTGCATGTAATATTTTCAGAAACGCACAGAGAGATATACTTGCATAAGAAATATTATCTGAGCATATTCTATAGCCACACTTGGTACTAAAAGTCTTTGCTAGGTTGATTTTTTTAAGAATTAGGATTAGGATACTTATTAGGTACTAGGCTTTTATGTAATAGTGTTGATGTATGACATTTGTGTCTTATGTTATTGTTAGGTTATGTTTTATGTGATGTTTATATCCTGGTAATCTGGACAACTCCAGACGCGAAAATCTTGTTACTTTGACAAGATCTCAGGTGGACGATCCACCTTGGTGCTAGTTTTTAAACTAAGAACAAAAGGAGAATTTCAATAGACTGTTTTTAAAAGATGTGAAAGATTTTTTAATTTGGAAATGTTACAGCTCGTAATGATTAATCTAAGTTGTGACTTGTCTTGTAGATCGTGATTGCACGATTCCTTACTGAACTTGAATTCGAATCGAAGAAACATAAAATAACCTACACGAAGAAGCATGAGCGACACTAATGACTTGATGGATTTTATCTCAGCAAGCCTAAGAACGACTTTGGACGAAGTGTATCAGCGGTTGATCGATTGTAATTTTGGATTGGAAGAACCGGAGTTGGCGATGTTCACCGTCGCACTCTTGAACGCTATGAGAAGAGAAGGCCGTGGGGACGACCCCACAGAAGTAGTGTTAATGCTGGTTTTCGGCGAGTCCGGTACCGTCGAGCGGAGCAGGACTTTACTCATGCGATGGAGACGCGGAGAGATGTCTGGGAATGACCTGGATCGTGAGCCAGGTCTAGGCGAACAGAGAGATTATAAGCTGGGAGAAATTCCAATACCAATACGCCCCAGTTCCTCAGCGCAGCCTCTCTTCGGATCAAAAAGATCACGCGATTGGCCGGCCTCATCGCATTCTGTGTACTCACTCTTCGCAGCTCCACCATCAAAGGAGATGGGAACGAACGAGATCGAATTACAGACGGCGAAGACCAGTGAAACTCTCGAAAAAAGGGACAAAGACTGGGAAGAACTGTGCGCCAAGTTTGACGAGTATAAGGATAAAGCGATGGATCGTGACGAATGGAAGAGAAAGTACGACGAGTTACAGATCGCTTTCAAGGAGGAGGAGAACAAGCACCTGAAGGAGCTCTACAATGCGAGAGT
This sequence comes from Symsagittifera roscoffensis, assembly GCF_963678635.1. Classification (NCBI taxonomy): domain Eukaryota; kingdom Metazoa; phylum Xenacoelomorpha; order Acoela; family Convolutidae; genus Symsagittifera; species Symsagittifera roscoffensis. Next base: position 79,154,338 of record NC_087062.1, read on the forward strand.
GAGCAAGTTGTCCCCAGATGTCCTGGAAATGATGAGCCGTGATACGACGACTATGGCTAAGACTCAAGAGCTTTCTAGACTGAGTGACGTGACAGCCCAGCAACGAATGAGCTCGCCTTCAAACGCGAGAAATACGAGCAGTTGGCGAAATTTGAGCAGTTGACCAGAGCTGCGAAGCAGGAGACACACCGAGCAAGGGACAGAAGCTTGGGTAGGATCGTTCCTTCTCATCGTGTAGGCCAGTCACCTGTCAGGCAAGAAAAAACAACAGATCTCACAGAACGGGTCGGTCCGGTACTGAGTGGAGCCAAAGTACCGATCCGGTACTGAGTCCAGGATCTCAACACCCGAAGGAACTTCGTGCAGGTAGCCGCAGAGCACCCGAGGGCGTGCCTGAATGGTATCACCTGGAACCCGGCGACGATCCACCAGCCGGTGCCAACTGGTAGCCAACACCTGATCATAGGTGATAGCTTGGTGAGGGGTCTTAAAGATATCTTCGTGGTGGGGCAGACCGCTGTAATCTCCTTTGGCAGAGCCTCAGTGGCTCAAGTTCTTAAAATGATGGAGATGCGGAACGACGATAGGGTGGATACGCTAACCCTGATGATAGGGCGAAGGACGTTTCGAGGAATCCTATTACCACTGAGGTGAAGTGGGAATCGCTGCTGATCTGTCTCCTCAACGAACTGAAGGATAAGTATAGACCAAGGATTGTGGTTTTGTGTACAATCCCTCTTAATCCGGACACCTGACTCGTGAGCCTGACTGCACATAATCCCAATGAACTCCGGCAGAGTGAGAATCCCAATGAGCTCCGGCAGGGACGATTCGCTATTGGCTGAGGTACGTGGGACCTCGCCGTGCCGGCAGGAGGAGGTCCCACGTACCTCAACCATTAGCGAATCGTCCAAGACTCTAGCCACAGAGGCAAATGTGGTACAGCCCAATCCCAGCTCTGATGTGAGAGAGAGGTTGGGGATGAGAGTCGACTTGGGACGAGAGGTGGTCCACCACAGGTGGCTTCCCAAGCAACTACGAGCACTGCAAACCAACCTACAAGGACGCCACCGACTCAGAGGATCTCACAAGCAGATCCTGCGGCGTTGATTGATACGAGCAAGGTCAGTGAGTTGCTAAGGAAGATATAAAGCAGACAAGGCGATCGAGTTGAGCATGATGAAGATGACCTACCATGCGGACGCGGAGAAAACGCTCAAACGGAATGAGCATACTGTATCCAGTTTATACCGGATAGCGGGCGTAGACCGGCTTTTGGCCGAAGAGGAACAATTTAGTGCTGCCACTACTCTGCGATTGGCAGATCTAGAGGGTCTGCCCAGAGACAACACTATGGGATCACTGAATACGAGGTCATTGACCCTCATGTTTTAAGGTAGGGAATAAAGCATCCCGTCTCCCAGCTATGTATTAAGATAGGGTATAGAATTTACAATGTATTAGGATAGGGAATACCGATGGTAAGGTTTCATGGCTTGTGTGATGGTAAGATAAAGGTAAGAAAAATTAAATTTTTTTAGTTTTTGTGTGGAAATGTCTATTTTTTGCAAAAGTTTTGGCGCGCGTTATCTAATTAGTAATAATTACTGGTTAATTTCGAGTGGGTTGTGGATTAAGGTTATGTATTTAGTTTTTTTGTCACAAAATTGAAAATTTTTTGAAAAAATTTTTAAAACACGATAAGATTTGCTGTAACTCGATCTATTTCCTTGGATAATCTTAATTTCTTTTTAACTGAATCTATGCTGAATCCTACTGAAACTTGGAAAAAATTTCAAATTTTGAGAAAAAAAAAGAAGTTAAATTCACAAAAGTATATAAATCACTGCATTGTATAAAAGTTTACCGCAAAATTTTACATTTTAATATCATAAATCACTATAATACGACATCATGAATAAAATCACTACACCAGATCAGTTCTTGTAAGTGCAATGGTTTTGTACGAATTCCATCATCTTGTACTTGTCTTTTTGGATAAAAATAGCTTGGTCGTTTCTTTGTCTGTTCATATGTGGCCACCATATGATTTTTAGTTCCGAATCATCTGTTAGTAGATTTAAGGTTAATTGCTTCATCAAGCACTCTCCTGTATTTTGACATGGGACCGTCTCCAAACCTTCTAGAATCCGTGTATTTAATCCTTTACTGCTTAATTTGAACTTATCGGACTTGTTTTCATAGCAGCAATATGTCTTGCTACACAAACATAGCATTTCTGTACATCTAAATTCTTCTTCCTAACGATGATGTTTTCTCTATGTTCAATAGTTGATTTCAATAACTCCACCTCATACATGTCTTTTTCAACTGTATTCAATCTTTTGAACAAGGAATCATTGATTGCCTTATGAGTTTTTTAATCGTTCAGATATTTTGTGATTGTATGTCTCGATCTGTTCATGATCTGATATCCATGCGAGAAATTAACAAAAAAATGCATTGTTTCTACTACAACTCCTGATAGAGGGTTTTCATGTCCTTCTCTTCGAGCATCAACCACTGATTGAACAAAATTATTGAAACATTTCCGTGGAGTATACTGAACAAAACGGTGAATTTTTGTGCATTGCAAGCCGAGTTTCAAATAAAAGTTGAACAGAGGAGTTATCACCGTTCCATTTCCTTGAGACTTCGATTTGCTTGAAACTAGAAATCAGCTTTCTCTGAGGATGCTTTGACCTTTTGCTCTCGATTGCATAGTTATTCAGGTGGACTCCAATATCATTTCTTCCAACTTCAGTGTTTTTGAAAATTGGAGAAAAGTTTGCAAATTTTGATTTTAGCTCATCTGGATCAACTAAATCGCACTGAACGTAGCCAAAAAGAGATCCCTCTTTTATTTTTGCTTGAAGGGAGTCTGTAGAAAGAGGTCTTTAATATGGAAAGTGGGTTCTGACGTGATTTTTGAGTTTATCATTGGTTATGAAATTTTCCCACCAGTCACACTCCCACATTTCTTCAACTTTGTATCCTTTCTCTTTTATGTTATCCCGTCTCATATCATCCATCTCTATATTCTTAAAACCTCAATCAATGTCCTGATCTGTTGAGGAGGGACGAGCTTCTTGACAGGAACAGAAGTGGTAGTAGCATCCCATTGCTTCGAACGCTATTTTTACAGTGATCACAACATCCGTCCACATTAAAACAGTCAATTTTCTTCTGTTTTCCAGATGTAAAAAATCTCTCATTTTTACATTCTGGACTTGTTTCCTGATGGAACGACATGAAAATTTTCTCAAAATTGCGAGTTCGATTGTGTTTAGCCTTAAACTTCTACATATTGGCGTCAAACTCCCATCTCTTGTACAGTCCTGTTGGCATATCTTGGCACATTGAGAAAGGGTAAAGCTGGCTTGCATCCATTCCAATGATTGATTTACAAACACTTGATGAATTTCTGATGTATGTTTCATCAACTACAGCTTTTCGCGTGAAAACAATGGAAGGTCCACCAGTCATGTCCTCTCTAATTTTTTCACAAAAGTCTGAATCACTTTCGCAAAATGGATAAAACTTGTAGTTTGTAGATTTGTGTATACATATGTTTGCTATATTTGGAAGTGTGCATCCAAGTTTCAACATGTCTATTCCCTTGTTATGATAAAACTGAATCATTTTTTGCATTGCCTCCAGGGTTGGAACTACATCCTTAATGTTGTACCACTTCAAAAAGTCTTTGAACGCTGTCATTCCGTTTTTCTTCCAAGTCTCTTGTAAGTTATTGTAATTATCCAAACCAGATGGAGGAACAGTCTTGATTTGAAGCTTTTTCACTACCTGTTCTTCGTCAAGCCCACTCTTTCTAAGCTTCTCATAATCAATGAAGTCTTTGTCTAGAGGATTGTTGTTTCTAAGTTTAATGAAAAAGGCTACATACGGTGGCAATTCATTAAATTCAAGTTTGTCTGGGTTATCAAACTACTCATAGGGAAAGAATAATTTCGTTTCGCTAGCTTTATAGGCTTTGAGAAAGGAGTGCAGAGTAGTTGCTCCACGCAGAAACTTCATTATGTCGAGAAATTGTACATCTCCAAATTTGAAAGTTATAAAGTCATTTATTTTTTTGATGACGAATGTTTCTTGTTCTTTATCGCGAATCAAACAGGAGATTAGGTAGGACTTGATCAAATTAAAATCATATCTACCGCTAATAAATCCAAAAAAAGGTAAAGTGTTTACATATCTCTCCAGATGTTGTTTCAAATCGATGAGCTGATTTTTCTGAATTTGCAAGAACTGTGTTGATATATCTGCTTCTTCCAAATCTTCACTGCATTCGTCTTTCTACTCGAATTTGTTACTTGAATGATTTTTACCACGTTTGTTTAGCTGATCAAAGATCTTTTTCATTCTTTCATTGACAGCTGCTTCAATATCTTGAAATTTTGTTCTCATTTCCAGTTTACTTTTCTCAGCCAACAGCTCGAGTTTGCTTACTAAATCAATAATCAAGTTATGTGGATCCTTATTGTACAAAAAGACGGGTTCATCAATCAGATTTGATGATATAGAGACTGAATTTGGTACATGTTTTCTGATCCAGGTGGTAGTTTGTGTCTCTTTTAGTTCCTCTGTAGGAACACAAATAGACTCAAAGTCGAAAATTGTTAGATTATTGAAAAACTTGTTGAGAAGATCTCGAAACGGAATTTGGCCATTGCCTCGAAGTTCATGGATGGGATAAAAAGTGATGAACTGAAAACCATGCTAACCACACATGCTTTACCCTGTCAGCAGACTCCGTGCCAACACCCGATGATCTGCGCATGAAGTCAGGCGAATATCTGGTCATAAAGCCAAGGGCTCAAAGTCGTTACAACAATTACAGCAACTACAGTGGATTGAACACTGGCACAAGTTCTGGTTGGTATAAGCCTCGTGACGACATGGACAAAGGGAGGTCATGCGCTAATTGTGGTTCGCTGGATGATCACGTGTCAGCTCATGAAAGCGATTGGTTACTTTCTTGACGATGTTGACACAACCGACGAGGACCACGAAGAATATGTGAGAGGGCTCATAATGAAGTATGGACCGCGGTGCTTCTTTTGCAATCTGGAAGGGCATTTCGAATCAGACTGCACTCAGTTCTGGGATGCAGTGGCAGATGCGAAGCACCCCCGCCAAAAAGAGGCGCTATTAGGAGTCAAGGCCAGTAGAGCACGCCTAATGAACGAAGCTGAGTCGCGGAAGAAGGAAGTGACACAAGGCACATTCACGAATAAAAAGTCAAGATCCTGCCTGGTGACGCAATTGCCTCGAACTTGGAAGCTGATGCAGCTAGTGCGCTCAAAGTAGATTATGGCTTAGCGGCCCGGACCGTACTTCAGAAGATTCAGCAGAGTTGGCCACGAAGGAAGTTGAGCAGAATGCAGAGCTGTGAGGGAAGCTTGACATCCTAGAGAAGGCAGCGAAAGAAGAGGACAGTCAGGAACCCAAGAAACAGGGCCTGAAGTTAAATGTAATCTCAGGGAAGACCTTCGGCATCAGAGAGAAGGGACAAAAATAAGGTCGATAATATCGGTCGTAGGGCGTCAGGTAGTAAAGAATCTGAGTGAGCTATCTGGGATCACGCTGGTACACCTGGACAGCTATGCTGACTACTTGAGAGAAAAAATATCCAATTTGGATTCTAAGGCCGTTAGAGTGTTACTCACGACTGGTGGGCCAAGACTAATGAGAATGGATGGACATCTATGGCCCATAATCGATACTGATAAAAGTGGACGGCAAAATTATTTACACGAAAGCTCACGTGACTTATGCCAGCGACAAAGTAGGCCGGATCTACATCGGTTGAGGAATCTTAAGGTGCGGCGAATTGGACACAATGCCATGCTCGAGCAGGATGCGGTCCACACAGGCTGTGAAGCCGATCTAGCAGCACACGTTTTGGACGTACAGGGCAGACAACTCTCCGTGAAGGGACTGCTCAACACTGGAGCGGTGGTCAGTGCCATGCCCATAAGCACCTGGACTGATATGGGCTTTGATAGGTCGGATCTAATTCCGAGTTATATCAGACTAGCAGCGGTTAATCTGGGTGCAATATACTTGACTGGAAGGACTCCCAACATTTCGTTGCAGCTATGAGGAACTTAGATTGTGATGTGATTTCCTTTACTTGAACGCGGTAACAATAAAGGACGCATACCCCATTTCCCGTATCGACGAGAGCTTCTCCAAGTTGGGAAACCCGAAACTCTTCACGACTTTGGATTTGAGCTCTGCGTTCTGGCAAGTGCCCCTTAGAAAACAAGGTCGGGATAAAACGGTCTTCGCGTGTGAACTAGGGCTGTTCCTGTGGAAAAGGATGCCATTTGGACTGTGCAACGCGACAGCTACATTTCAGCTATTAGTGGCCCAGGCACTCACCAATGTGACCAAGAAAAATGGAATCCTCATTATGTGTTACGTCCATGATGTGGTGATCGCAACACCAACCTTGGAGAACCATATGGAGAGATTAGAGAAAGTCTTTACTTGCATGAAACGAGCCGGCCTGAAATGTAGAAATGTAAACCCTCCAAGTGCGAAATCCCCAGAGACCCAATCAAGTATCTCGGTCGCTTTGTAGCTAAACACGGGGTCAGACTGGATGCCGAAGCGGTTGAAGCAGTACCGACCTGGAACACACCGAAGACTGACACGCAATTGATGAGCTTCCTAGGATTCGCTAATTACTACCGAGAGTTTGTTAAGGGGTATGCTGACAAGATATACCCAATGCAATAATTGGTGAGAAACAAGGGTAAGAAGTTCAGCTGGACTGAAGAGGCTCAAGTCTCCTTTGAGAGCATTAAGCGCGAACTTTGCGAGGCTCCGGTCTTTGGCATGCCGACAGAAAAGAAGATGTTTGTATTAGATACAGACGCATCAGTAGTTGCGATATCGGGCATACTTCACCAGGAACAAGAGTGAAATGGGAGGACTGTTCTCAGACCAATAGCTTACGGAAGTAAAGTCCTGAGTGACACTGAAATGAAGTATGGTGCACCCAAAGCAGAGATGTTCGCGGTGATCACTTTCGTTCAAAATTACCGAGCCTACTTAGGGAGTGCTCTCTTTAAGTTGCGTATAGACAATCGTGCTATTGCCAGGCTAAAAAATTGATGGACCAGAGCTATATTGGTCGCTGGATCGTGAATTGTGCGTCTGGACGGCTATCACATGATCATAGATCATCGAAACCGTGACATGCGCCAGCAAAAAGACAGATTTTAATGAGCGATTAGAGGAGAAGCAAGCTAACCAGGCCAAAATTAAGGATGGTTTTTCATTTCTGGATAAAGAGATCTAAGACAAGCTGCCACTCACCAGGTGGCTTGACAGGTCTGGGCACCCCACACATGGACAACCCGAATTTCCGGTGGAAACGGCCGCTGAAATAAAATTGTGGGCCAGGGTGATCCGGTTTCGTTAGATTTGCTAGTTCGATCAAACCTGGTGCAGCAAGAACTTACCAGGCTGGGCATCAACAGCATAGTCTAGCTAAATAGGACGGTGAACGTATCACCAGATGTCACGAGGAAATTGCGTGACCTACTAGACAGAGAAGTTGAGAGGAATGACCGTGAGTGGATGGAGACCATGCAGCGGCTGACCATCATTGAAAGAGAGCAGAAGAGACCGGTAGCCATCCCGAGTCGGGACGTTGACTGGGATTGCCGGTCGATAGTGAACCAGCTAGTGAACTCGATACCAAAAGATGCCCTGTTGAGGAATTCGTACGTGGAACATTGAGAAGCAACCCGTACCCAAATCACTGAAGAGGTCAGTATTAAATCAAAATCCAGTGTGAAAAGAAAGGTTCAGTTCGCCGATGCGAAGGAGGAGTACGAGCAGTGCTCGGACTGTTCATCTGGGGACGAAACCTTGTCCGGGGAGTCATGCACCTTCGGGCCCAGACAGGATGACTTGTCCGGGGAGACAAAATCGAAGCAATCATGGGACAGAATTTTGTCCGGGGAGTCGAAAAACACCATAAACAAATCAGATCATTAGCAGACAACCAAACGTGATGAAGACATATCTGAAAGCCAGGTACCGACTGTCGTATCTTTTAAGGGCTCGGCGAAATGATACGATGACGAGTAACCCAAGGAAATGGGCCGAGAATGGAGCACCCGACAGTGTAGATCTAGAGGAGGACAGCTATAAAGTTTTAAAACAGTTTTACTTGAAGAGAAAGGATTTGCTATATATGAAAAAAGACGGGATAGTGGCCTGCAAACGGAAGGAAGCGGACAAAGTCCTTTACAAATACATTTCTATAGTGCTACCACAGTTGTAATAAACTGAATTGCTCTTTCGTTCACATTATCAGATGGACCATCAAGGCGTGGACAAAGTGTATTACCGGATACAGAAGCGGTTTGAATGGCCTTGCTTGAAGAGTGCCGATGAAAAGTGGATCTCTGTATGTTTGTCATGTGAGCAGGCAAAGGACCCCAGGAAGCTGAGATTTCCTCTTCAGTCAATAGAGTCATCAGAATTCAATGAGGTGGTGCAAATCAATCATCGGAAAATATGCATGACGGCCACGGGATATGAAGGAGTAAATGAAGAGGTCGCAGATGGCACAGGCCCACTCGACCACTTATCAGCCACAAACGAATGGCCTGGTCGAAAGACAGAAACGCACATTGGTGTCCATGTTGAGGGTTTATTTCTAACGGTACATGCACGACTGGGATAAGCACTTGCTGCAAGTAATGGGCGCTTATAATAGCACCGAACATTCTACGACGGGAATAAGCCCGCATATGATATTAACCTGCCACGATAAAGCCCTCCATTTACGTTCTTCGACCCTGAGTATGAAGGAAATAAAACATCACCGCAAACCTACGTGCGTGATGTGATCAGGAGCCAGCAGGAGCTTAATGATCTATGCAGGAGGAACACGCAACAGGCTCCAATTGGACAAAAAAGAAGATTTGATAAGAAGACTGCGGATGCGAAAGCCTCCTCAGTCGGAGTTTATGTCTGGGTGTTCCGTTCTTGGAGGTAGTTCCACCAAAGGGAACCAAAAAGATGCTGAAAACGGCGTGGTCCATTTCACATAAGTGAAAAGCACCAAGGAGGTCGTTTTATCGGTTGAGCACCGGACGGGCAGCTCATTACGAAAACATCAAGCCGCACAAGGCCTCGTCGGAGGACTGGTGCGTCCCGGCTGACATGCATGATGAGGACTATTTGATAGTGGACCCTGCGAGGTGAATGAGAGAGGCACGCGCGACAAAAACGACGGGAATGAGGTGATGGTAGATGATTGCGATCTGCCATTGGACCTGGAGTTAACCGAGCGAGTGGAGATTGACCACGAGACCCCTCCATATGCCGAAGAAGACTGGGACTGCCCAGCGCAAAATGAAGTTGACAAAGGAGTACAGCCTGACTTCTCCTTCTCCATGGAAACACGCCAGGGCAAAAAAGGAAAAAACAAGAAGAAATGCAACCCGTATGGTGAGGATTTCGTCATAGACAGAATATTTTTGAGCGACGTGATGGACTCGATGATGGGCCTGGACGAAATAGTGGTGCCGCAAGAAATCGATCTGGTCAATGACACATAACAGGACTGGATCGACCATCACTCTGAAACGGAAGTGGAGTTCGAACCTGAGATGGAGTACTGGAATGGCTCCATGATCTACTTGCAGATCCGAAGGAGACAATCTTGACGATTCAAGATGTCGATCAGACTAGCATCAAATACATCAGTCACGACATCACCGGGTCAAACTGGGTCGCTCCAGATGGTCCCTTACGTGTTCCAGAATCCAATCCCGATCTGCTCGATCCTGGGCGATCGACCGGGACTTCGATGGATATTTTTGTCCGGGCAGTGGGGGTAGGACTCACCCACACCAAAAATATTATGATCAAAAAATTAAAATTGGCAAGAGAGACAGGAGAACTGGAAACAGAGGGCAAAAACGCTCAAAAAAATGCTTTTTGGACGAGTTTTTGAATCATATTGTGATCTACCGAATCACTACTCAAACAAAAATATTGTCACATATAGTGACTTCATACTCACGGAACGTACATGCGCTATAGCGTTATTCGCGGATGAAATGTTTAAAACAGCGGCCGACTTTATGAGATAGTACCAGAATATCGAGTTTTTATGGAAACAGAGGCCTGGTGTATGAGGGATGATAGCGCTGCCCCCTGTTGCATTACAGATGCCAGGGAAATTTTGTGTTTCCTGGTAACTAAGGCCACTGATAGACAACACGTGAATCCCGAGAGCTTGGTGCTGGCCTTAACTTGACTCAGGGATTTCCTGGTTGAGAGAGGAATAACCTCTCTCTCTTTACCAGTCTATGATTCCAAAAGGGGAAAATTGCATCCGAGAGAGCTCTATGCCCTAGTGCATGTAATATTTTCAGAAACGCACAGAGAGATATACTTGCGTAAGAAATATTATCTGAGCATATGCTATAGCCACACTTGGTACTAATAGTCTTTGCTAGGTTAATTTTTTTAAGAATTAAATTTAGGTCTTAGGATACTTATTAGGTACTAGGTTTTTATGTAATAGTGTTGATGTATGACATTTGTGTCTTATGGTATCGTTAGGTAATGTGTTATGGGATGTTTTTATCATGGTAATCTGGACAACTCCAGGCGCGAAACGTGACCGCTCAATCATGTTACTTTGACAAGATCTCAGGTGGACGATCCAGCTTGGTGCTAGCTTTTAAACTAAGAACAAAAAGAGAATTTCAATTGACTGTTTTTAAAAGATGTGAATGATTTTTTACTTTGGAGATGATACAGCTCGTAATGATTAATCTAAGTTGTGACTTGTCTTTTAGATCGTGATCGATTGTACGATTGCTTACTGAACTTGAATCGGAATCGAAGAAACATAAAATAACCTACACGAAGAAGCATGAGCGACACTAATGACTTGATGGATTTTATCTCAGCAAGCCTAGGAACGAGGTGTGTCAGCGGTTGATCGATTGTAATTTTGGATCGGAAGAAACGGATTTTGCGATGCTCACCGTCGCACTCTTGAGTGCTATGAGAAGAGAAGGCCGTGGGGACCACCCCACAGAAGTAGTGTTAATGCTGGCTTTCAGCGAGTCCGGTACCATCGAGCGGAGCAGGAATTTACTCATGCGATGGAGACGTGGAGAGATCTCTGGGCATGTCCTGGCTCGTGAGCCAGGTCTAAGCGAACAGAGAGATTATAAGCTGGGAGAAATTCCAATGCCGATACGCTCCAGTTCATCAGCGCAGCCTCTTTTCGGATCAAAAAGATCACGCGATGGGTCGGCATCATCGCATTCTGTGTACTCACCATTCGGATCTCCACCATCAAAGAAGGTGAGAATGGACGAGATTGAATTACAGGCGGCGAAGACCAGTGAAACTCTCGAAAAAAGGGACAAAGACTGGGAAGAATTATGCGCCACGTTTGACGAGTATAAGGAGAAAGCGATGGATCGTGACGAATGGAAGAGAAAGTACGACGAGTTACAGACCGCTTTCAAGGAGCAGGAGAACAAGCACCTGAAGGAGCTCTACAATGCGAGAGCGAGCAAGTTGTCCCCAGGTGCCCTGGAAATGATGAGCCGTGATACGACGACCATGGCTAAGGCTCAAGAGTTTTCTAGACCGAGTGACCTGACAGCCCAGCAACGAATGAGCTCGCCTTCAAACACGAGGAAAACGAAACGTGATCCCTCAGATACCGACCTGGCACCTCAGCTTCAGGAGAAATTTGAGCAGTTGGCCAGAGCTGCGAAGCAGGAGACACACCGAGCAAGGGAGAGAGCTTGGCTAGGATCGTTCCTTCTCATCGTGTAGGCCAGTCACCCGTCAGGCAAGAAAAAACAACAGATCTCACAGAACGGGTCGGTCCGGTACTGAGTGGAGCCAAAGTACCGATCCAGTACTGAGTGGAGGATCTCAACACCCGAAGGAACTTCGTGCAGATAGCCGCAGAGCACCCGGCGACGATCCACCAGCCGGTGCCAACTGGTAGCTAACACCTGATCATAGGCGATAGCTTGGTGAGGGGTCTTAAAGATATCTTCGTGGTGGCGCAGACCGCTGTAATCTCCTTTGGCGGAGCCTCAGTGGCTCAAGTTCTTAAAATGATGGAGATGCGGAACGTTGATAGGGTGGATACGCTAACCCTGATGATAGGGACGAAGGACGTTTCGAGGAATCCTGTTACCACTGAGGTGAAGTGGGAATCGCTGCTGATCTGTCTCCTCAACGAACAGAAGGATAAGTATAGACCAAGGGTTGTGGTCTTGTGTACCATCCCTCTTATTCCGGACAACTGGCTCGTGAGCGTGACGGCAGAAAATCCCGATGATCTCCGGCAGAGTGAGAATCCCAATGAGCTCCGGCAGGGATGATTCGCTATTGGCTGAGGTACGTGGGACCTCGCCGTGCCGACAGGAGGAGGTCCCACGTACCTCAACCATTAGCGAATCGTCTAAGACTCTAGCCACAGAGGCAAATGTGGTACAGCCCAATCCCAGCTCTGATGTGAGAGAGAGGTTGGGGATGAGAATCGACTTGCGACGAGAGGTGGTCCACCACAGGTGGCTCCCCAAGCAACTACGAGTACTGCAACCCAACCTAAAAGGACGCCACCGACTCAGAGGATGTCGCAAGCAGATCCTGCGGCGGTGATTGATACGAGCAAGGTCAGTGAGTTGCTAAGAAACATACCAGACAACAGCCCCTGGGGACGATATAAAGCAGACATGGCGATCAAGTTGAGCATGATGAAGATGACCTGCCATGCGGACGCGGAGAAAATGCTCAAAGGGCATGACCCTAATGTATTCGGTTTATATCGGATAGCGGGCGTAGACTGGCTTTTGACCGAAGAGGAACAATTTAGCTCTGCCACTACTCTGCGATTGGCAGATCTAGAGGGTCTGCCCAGAGACAACACTATGGGACCACTGAATACGAGGTCATTGACGGACGTCCGTCAGCAGGTGAGAGAAAGAGCCCCACTGAACCGTAAAGGGAAGACACCAAACCCAACAACAGGCACCACAAGATGTGCAGACAGTAGTTGTAGATGTTGGAGGTTAAGTGGGGGGGGAGGGGGGGGGGGGGGGGAGGTGGGAGACCTCCATGTTTTAAGATAGGGAATAGAGCATCCGGTCTCCCAGCTATGTATTAAGATAGGGTATAGAGTTTACAATGAATTAAGATAGGAAATACCAATGGTAAGGTTTCATGGTTTGTGTGATGGTAAGATAAAGGTAAGAAAAAGGAAATTTTTTTGATTTTTGTGTGGAAATGTCTATTTTTTTCGCAAAAATTTTGGCGCGCGTTATCTAATTAGTAAAGATTACTGGTTAATTACCAGTGGGTTGTGGATTAAGGTTATATAATTAGTTTTTTGGTACATGATAAGTCAATGGTATGAGTTTTTGTGCAAAAACTTGGAAATTTTGTCAGAAAATTGAAAATTTTTCGAAAAAAACTTTAAAACACGATAAGATTTGCTGTAATTCGATCTCATTTTTTGGATAATCTTTTTTTCTATCTAAGTGAATCTATGCTGAAACCTACTGAAACTTGGAAAAAAGTTCAAATTTAGAGAAAAAAAGTTAAATTTCACAAAAGTATATAAATCACTGCATTGTATAATAAGTTCACCGCAAAATTTTACGTTTTAAAATCTTAATTCAATATAATACGACATCATGAATAAATTAACTACACCAGATCAGTTCTTATAAAATTAAGGGTTTTGTATGAATTCCATCATCTTGTACTTGTCTTTTTGGATAAAAATAGCTTAGTCCTTTCTTTGTCTGTTCATATGTGGCCACCATATGGTTTATAGTTCTGAATCCTGTGTTAGTAGATGTAAGGTTAATTGCTTCATCAAGCAGTCTCCTGTATTTTGACATGGGACCGTGTCAAAAGTCTTCGAGAACCCGTGTATTTAATCCTTTGCTGCTTAATATGAACTTATCGGACCCGTGTATTTAATCCTTTGCTGCTTAATTTGAACTTATATGAGTTTTTTAATCGTTCAGATGTTTTGTGTTTGTATGTATCGATATATCCATTATCTGATATCGATGCGAGGAATTACCAAAAAATTTCATTGTATCTGCTACAACTCCCGACAAAGGGTTTTCATCTCCTTCTCTTCTAGCATCAACCACTGATTGAACGAAATTATTGGAACATTTCCAAGGAGTATACTGAACAAAACGGTGAATTTTGGTGCATTGCAAGCCGAGTTTCAAATAAAAGTTGAACAGAGGAGTTATCACCGTTCCATTTCATTGAGATTTCGATTTGCTTGAAACTAGAAATCAGCTTTCTCTGAGCATGCTTTGAATTTCGTTCTCGATTGCATAGTTTTTATGTAGTCTCCAATACCATTTCTTCCAACTTCAGTTATTTTGAAAATTGGAGGAAAGTTTGCAAATTTTGATTTTAGCTCATTTGGAACAACTAAATCGCACTGAACGTAGCCAAAAAGAAATCCCTCTTTTATTTTTGCTAGATGGGAGTCTGTAGAAAGAGGTCTTTCATAGGGAAAGTGAGTTCTGACGTGATTTTTGATTTTGTCATTGGTTAGGAAAGTTTCCCACCAGTCACACTCCCACATTTCTTCAACTTTGTATCCTTTCCCTTTTATGTTATCCGGTCTCATATCATCCATCTCTCTATTCTTATTACCTCGTTCAATGTCCTGATCTTTTAAGGAGGGACGAGCTTCTTGACAGGAACAGAAGTGGTAGTAGCATCCCATTGCTTCGAACACTGTTTTACAGTGATCACAATATCCGTCCACGTTAAAATAGTCAATTTTCTTCTGTTATCCAGATGTGAAAAAGCTCTCAATTTTACATTCTGGTCTTGTTTCCTGATAGAAAGTCATGACCATTTTCTCAAAATTGCGAGTTCGATTGTGTCTAGCCTCAAACTTCTGCATATTGGCGTCAAACTACCATCTCGTGTACAGTCCTGTTGGCATATCTTGACACATTGAGAAAGGGTAAAGCTGGCTTGCATCAATTCCAACGATTGATTTACAAACATTTGATGAATTTCTGATGTATGTTTCATCAACTACAGCTTTTCGCGTGAAAACAATGGAAGGTCCACTAGTCATGTCCTCTCTAATTTTTTTACACAAGTCATAATCACTTTCGCAAAATGAATAAAACTTGTAATTATTAGATTTGTGTAGACATATGTTTGCTATATTTGGAAGTGTGCATCCAAGTTTCAACATATCTATCCCCTTTTTATGATAAAACTGAATCATTTTTTGCATTGCCTCCACGGTTGGAACTACATCCTTGTTGTTGTACCACTTCAAAAAGTCTTTGAACACTGTCATTCAGTTTTTCTTCAAAGTCTCTAGTAAGTTATTGTAATTATCCAAAGCAGATGGAGGAACAGTCTTGATTTGAAGCTTTTTCACTACCTGTTGTTCGTCAAGCCCACTCTTTCTAAGCTTCTCACAATCAATGAAGTCTTTGTCTGGAGAATTGTTGTTTCTAAGTTTACAGAAAAAGGCTTCATACGGTGGCAATTCAGTAAAGTCAAGTTTGTCTGGGTTATCAAACTACTCATAGGGAACGAATCCTTTCGTTTCGCTAGCTTTATAGGCTTTGAGAAAGGAGTGCAGAGTAGTTGCTCCAACCAGAAATTTTATTATGTCGAGAAGTTGTACATCTCCAGACTTGAAAGATATAAAGTCATTTAATTTTTTCATGACGGATGTTTCTTGTTCTTTATCGCGAATCAAATAGGTGATTAAGTAGTAATTGATCAAATTCAAATCATATCTACCGCTATTAAATTCAAAAACAGGTAAAGTATTTACATATCTCTCCAGATGTTGTTTCAAATCAATGAGTTGATTTTTCTGAGTTCGCAAGAACTGTGTTGATATATCTGCTTCTTCCGAATCTTCAATGCATTCGTCTTCGTACTCGAAATTGTTACTTGAATTATTTTTACTACGTTCGTTTAGCTGATCAAAGATCTTTTTCTTTCTTTCATTGACAGCTGCTTCAATATCTTGAAATTTTGTTCTCATTTTCATTCTTTCATTGACAGCTGCTTCAATATCTTGAAATTTTGTTCTCATTTCCAGTTTCAAAAGCTCTCAATTTTTTATTCTAGTCTTGTTTCCTGATAGAAACACATGACGTTTTTCTCAAAATTGCGAGTTCGGTTGTGTCTAGCCTTAAACTTCTGCATATTGGCGTCAAACTCCCATCTCGTGTACAGTCCTGTTGGCATATCTTGACACATTGAGAAAGGGTAAAACTGGCTTGCATCAATTTCAACGATTGATTTACAAACATTTGATGAATTTTTTATGTATGTTTCATCAACTACAGCTTTTCGCGTGAAAGCAATGGAAGGTCCACCAGTCATGCCCTCTCTAATTTTTTCACCCATTGTAATTTGTAGATTTGTGTAGACATGTCGTATTTGGAAGTGTGCATCCAAGTTTCAGCATATCTATCCCCTTGTTATGATAAAACTGAATCATTTTTTTTGCATTGCCTCCAGGGTTGGAACTACATCCTTATTGTTGTACCACTTCAAAAAGTCTTTGAACACTGTCATTCCGTTTTTCTTCAAAGTCTCTTGTAAGTTATTGTAATTATCCAAACCAGATGGAGGAACAGTCTTGATTTGAAGCTTTTTCACTACCTGTTGTTTGTCAAGCCCACTTTTTCTAAGCTTCTCATAATCAAGGAAGTCATTGTCTAAAGGATTGTTGTTTCTAAGTTTACTGGAAAAGGCTTCATACTGTGGCAATTCAGTAAAGTGAAGTTTGCCTGGGTTAACAAACTACTCATAGGGAAAGAATACTTTCGTTTCGCTAGCTTTATAGGCTTTGAGAAAGGAGTGCAGAGTAGTTGCTCCACCCAGAAACTTCTTTATGTCGAGAAATTGTTCATCTCCAAACTTGAAAGATATAAAGTCATTTACTTTTTTGATGACGGATGTTTCTTGTTTTTTATCGCAAATCAAATAGGAGATTAGATAGGACTTGATCAAATTCAAATTATATCTACCGCTATTAAATCCAAAAACACGTAAAGTGTTTACATTTCTCTCCAGATTTTGTTTCAAATCGATGAGTTGATTTTTCTGAATTCGCAAGAATTGTGTTGATATGTCTGCTTCTTCCGAATCTTCACTGCATTCGTCTTTGTACTCGAGTTTGTTACTTGAATAACTTTTAACACGTTCGTTTAGCTGATCAAAGATCTTTTTCATTCTTTCATTGACAGCTGCTTCAATATCTTGAAATTTTGTTCCCATTTCCAGTTTACTTTTCTCAGCCAACAGCTCGAGTTTGCTTACAAAATCAAGAATCAAGTTCTGTGGATCCTTGTTGTACAAAAAGATGGGTTCATCAAACAGATTTGATGATATAGATACTGAAATTGGTACATGTTTTCTTATCCAGGTAGTAGTTTGCGTCTCTTTTAGTTCCTCTGTAGGAACACAAATCGATTCAAAGTCAAAAATTGCTAGATTATTGAAAAGCTTGTTGTCTTCAGAAACTGGAAGACTGAACCCTCTAGCTTTTCAAACCAGGTTTCGCGAATCTCATAGACGTTCTTTGGGTAAATATGTTTCACTCGGTCCTTGCATCTTAGAAGATGTTTGTTGAGAAACTCAGATCTTTTGAAGAAAGTATCACAACTAAGACACCGGAAACATTTGAAGAAAGAATCAATATCATTTGTATGAATGATATGATTGTTAAATCTCAGTAAATTGACTGTTTTGTCAAATCTTCCAATACTTCGTCGAGCTAGTTCTCCCACATATTCTCCTTCTTCGATATCGAAATCGTATATAAAGATGTTCCTTTGAACAATTTCCTCGACAACAGAGGTAAGTCTTCTACTGAAACTCCACCGAAACTTTTAGGATCATAACCAGACTTTGATACAAATTCTGTAAAATATCTAGTAGTGTGAGAGTCGAGATCATTATGTCCGTTCCTGTACATGGCCAATGCACGGAACAGACAAATGATATTTGTAAGGTTCCTTGTCTTTGTTAGATAAAAGACAGTTCACTTGCGTATGTCGTAGTAAGGGTTCGGGTAAGACAGAGTCCGGACATCCCATTGGAATGTTTTTGAGCAAAGCAGCAAAAATGTTGACGTTAGTAATCAACTTGAATCGCCACTTTGTGTTTTGACGTTCTTGGGTACATTGCTCCACGATATCAAACGTTTCCCCTTTTCCTTGGATTGTTATCAAGTCTGCTTTAGTACACAGCAAATGGGATTTTTCAAACAAAGTTTTGTTTTCATGGGCGTAGAAACATCGATATTCACCAGACTCAATATTTTGAAGAACAAAACCTAGAAAAATGTTGATTTTAGCCGCAGAAACGAGCTTGTTGAAGACTTCTTCAAGTTTCTCGTTAACTATTTTAGTATCTAACTTAGACATTTGGAAGTTAAATACCTTATGTCTCCCATTTTCCATCTCCGTGTCCACCAGAAAATCAGGACAGGCACCAAGTTCCTCCTTTAGTTTTTTACCTTATTCCCCTTCTTCCTCCACAATCTTGTTCAAGTCGGCAACAGTATCACTAGGTTTCCAATGCTTAGCTCCGTGTTCCTTTCTCCGATGTTGTTGGAGAGAGTAGTAACTTGGAAAATCTTGTTCGCAAGAAGAACTAACTGTCGAGTGCTTCGAAGTTGAAGGTGCATGCTTCTTGGCCATATGATAGTTCAATTCTTGTTGATTGTAAGTGGAATGCTTACAATCAGGACAAGAAATAACTCCTTTAGCACATCTTTTTTGATGTTGAGCTGCATGCTGGCGAACATACATAATTCTACAGTCACCCCACTTCCCTTTTTGTAGCGGTTAAGGGCAGGCATTATCTAAAAAATTAGGGACTTTAGAAAGGTTCCAAAATTGAAAGTTTTAAGTACCAATTGAATGAAAATACTCACTTTTTTCTTTTGGCGAATTAACGAAATGTAAAATTTGAAGTAAAATTTATTTAACTGTTTCTGATTGGCAAACAAAAGGAATGATTTAACCCAATAAAATAAATGTATTTATACCAACAAGAAGTCATCGCCTACGCAATGACCTTTTATGGTAGAGACGTCATTCTTTGAAGAGAAGAGACGACCACCCACGCAACATTCCTTTTTTGGTAATGACGTCATCGCCTACGTCATTCTTTCGAAAGTTCTAGAATTTTCAAGAAAAATTTTCAACTAATCAGAACTAAGCAGTTTCCAGGCATAACTTTGGATCCAAAATATTCATTTTTGAAAAATGTCAAATAAAAACATTTGAGCTTCCTCAAGATACTCTACGAGAAAAAAGATAATACTCCGTGTGATTTCCTTATTGATGAAACAGATAGAGATTCTATCTTTTTTCACATCTTTTTGGACGTTTTTGTTGTCCAAAACAGAGTTCTCCGGCTAAGTAAAGGTCTCGTTAGGGAAACTTAATCAATCAAAAAGTTTTTTTTTGATCCACATACTGCGTATCAAAGCTATAAATTTACTGCTGAGTTACACCTGACTAGAAAAATTTTTTTGTTTATTTTAGAAAATTTGAAGCTGATAAAAAAAGTCGTACGATAATATTTCAAAGACTCTTTTTATTCCCTATCCAACTCCCAAATTTGTCAAAACTCCCCAGCAAAGTTCTTTTTTCCTCCATTTTTTAAAAGATTTTCAAAGTTCAAAATCTTGCATAATCAGGTTTTTGAATCAGATTTCCAGAGATTTGCTTTAAAAAATTCATCGAATTCATCCTCTCAAATCTACATCAAAATCAAAGAACGTGACTATCTGCTCAAAAATCAGCAAGTTTTCATCGATTATATACAAAGAATTCAATTAACTTGATGAGAAGACTTGCAGAGATGCTACTTTTAATAGTATTCCTTCTTTTGTTATTACATCGGCGATATTTCTTACTTTTACAGCAAACAACTTTTGGTCATTTGTTTTTGAGATTGCATTTGTGTATTTTTTTACTTATTTGGAAGATTTCAGTCCTTAAAAGGTAAAACTTTGTCTGATTGCATACAACAACTTGAACAAAAGTGAACATTTTTGTGATTGAAAACGACACGGTGTAAAATGGAGCTTTGTTTCCGATTGGGCACGAGTTTTCTATAAGAATTCCATGAAAGGAAACTGAAATCTGATTGGACACGACTACAATCCAAATAGGGAAAATCCATTCTGATTGGTTAAACCCACAAAATCACAGTTGAAGGTGCCCCTCTCTCTTAACTAAAAATCAATTTATTTTCAACTTAACTACCGTCAACTACCTCCTCTCTCAGCTCTAAATACATTAATTTCAACTTAACCACCGTCAACTACCTCACTCTCAACTGTAAATTTTGTTTTTACTCTGTATCGATAACTCAACTTATTGCCCAAAAAGATCTTCTCAGTACAAAACAAAAATCTTATATTCTCGATAAAATTTCCGGCTGATTTAGTACAAATCCAAGTGCGAGAAACAGTTTGTGGAGTTTTTCTGGCACAAATGGACATCCCAATCCAAGTCTGGCACATGGTGGAGGTGATGCGCAGGGATTTCAACGAAGATCATATAACGCAAGTACCCCTACAGAGAACCAACTTGGAGAAATGCAAATGATGGAGGAAGTGGCCCAGCATGTGGGTGGGAATGAACTACCCCAAAAATCCTGACTCTAGATATGTGGCTCAACCATTCGACGATTTCCTCTTTCCTTGGGTAGAGGGGTTTGTGGACAACCCAATTACCAACGAAGAGGACGAGGGGTTCAATGAGCCAAGAAATCCAGTCAGCGAACCACCAAGACAACCACCAGTGATGGAGGCAAAACCAGCTTTTAGCTCCATTGAGAACTTGCAAAATTCTGAGAACTCAGCTGCTCGACAGCTCTTTGATTTGTAAATAAATTGGTTATTGTCTTGTGTTTTGTAATTTAATTTCTTTGCATCTAGTAATTTTATTTTAAAGAGATAGGAACAAAGAGATGAGATCATAGAAAAGTTTGTTACGAAATTCCAAAGGTAAAGTTTTTTTAAAACTTGTTGAAAAACTTTGTCAAAAATGAAACTATTATGCAACTGGTAAATACTTTTATAGAAATTTGTAAGAAAAATGGCAAAAAAATTAAACTAAGTTTTGCAAGAATGTTAAAAATTTTTACATTAATTTTTGCATCATGCGAAAACTTTTATAATAATTCTGGGGCAGACTTGTTAAAAAAATCAAAGAAATCCTCGCAAATTAAGAAAAGTTTCATTAAATATTTTCGTATTTTAAAGAAAAATGAAAGAAGATTTTCTTGCACTGTTAATAATCAAAGTAATTGAAAGGCTTTGTTTTAATTTTAATCATAAGAAGATTTCTTTTTCTGCATGTATATTGATTAAAAATATTGGAAAAACAATGTATTAAGATAGGGAATAGCACTCGAAGTCATCAATTAAAAAAAGACAATTAAATTTTTGCATCTGCATAAGAAAAAAGAAGTTAAATTTTTGCATTTGTTTTCAAAAAAACCTCGAAAAACTTGCATCTAACGCAAAAATGTTTTGAAAATTTTTGCACACTTGTTAAAAAAACCAAAACAATTTTTGCATCTTGTAAAAACGTTTAATTAAACTTTTGCAAACGTGTTGAGATAATTAAAAGTTGCATATTGCGAAAAACACTGAGTTAGTTTTTGCACACGTGTTGAAAATTACAAATTTATTTGTTGAAAAAACTTTTCATTTTAAATAAAAACAATTTTGACAAGATTTTTATAAACAAATATTCTTTTTTTAATAGAAAAAATGATACGCTTACTATTTACAGTACCATAACCATCAATGAAACAACCAACAGTTTTCAACAAATCAGTCTCATACTTTGAGTTTTGAACTTTTCAAGTCCTTTCCAAAAAAGCTGATCTAAGAGTCTGAGTGGTTTCAAGCTTCTGAGCAGAACTGAGATAATGTCTTTTGATTTTTTTTCGGAGCAGACGTTTTTTTGCAGCACTGGGTATTTTTTCCGGTATTCTACATTTCAAGTTTCAAGTTGTGTTCGCCTGCTCGTTTCATTTGATTGAAAACTTCACCTCTTGATTAAAATCTGTATTTGTATAAGTATATATACAGTCAACAATTTGGTAAGTGAAATGATATTTATCTAAACTTTGCAAAATCTGATTGAGCGATGATCCGATTAATACTAAGTGAAATTTGCAATATTTTACTGGGCAGAATGATGAATGGTTAGAAACACAGTAGTCTTGGGTGACAATAAATTTTTCATAAACGTTTTCTGAGACAGATATAAAAAATGATTTTGCATTGTAGTCCGAATAGAAAGTGGGATATGCTTGACACATAGCAGATGCCATCACCGATTACTTGTTAAAATTGTTTTTTATCTACATTGATTTGCTTATATAGAAGTTCCATCACCTACGCAATGTCCATATTTGGATCATCACCTACTCATTGTTCCATATAAGGTAAAAATACCTTATTTGGAAGGTACAGTGAGTCGTATACATTTCCTAATTTCTATAAATTTACAAATATCATTACTTTGAAATATCTACTCCTAATCAGTTGGCTCTGAGTCTCAAATCAAAAATGTATTCACGAAAAAATATCCTTCCCAACTATATTAAATAACTATATTGAATTTGCTAAGAACCAAAAAACAATTGGGAGATTTTCTTAGTCCCAAAAAACCCTACAACGGAAGACTTTACCTTGAACCTTGCTTCTAATTGCTAAAGAAAAATGAATCGGGACAAATCGAAAAAAAATCCAGCAAGTCTATCTTGGTGAAAAAGAAGGGGAAAGGATATCAGCAATCCCGAATACTGTTATTCACGATGCTAAAAACCTTGGACTCGTTCCTGTATTGAAACCCTATTCTGACAAAGACACAACCATGGAGCAGGAATTTGCGAACTGTCATGCGGTGTATGACGTAGCAACATACAAGAAGAGAAGGGTGTGTGTCACAATCAAGAAGTACAGTGTGAACAAGCCACCCTAAATTCAGATACGATTCTTCACTGCAAAGGAGAACGAAGTCTTGAAGCAAGTTGCCTATGTCAACTATACTTTGAACAAATTCAAAGAACTCGCCCAAATCTTGGGTGATTTTATGTTTGTTGAGAACTGTAATTTTCAATAATTTTGTTGAGTGATGTTATTATAGTAATGTATTTCAAATTTTTATCTTCTTAAATCATTTTTTTTAATTTCTTTGAGCTGAGCAGTATGAGTTGGGACCTTGATTTTTCCAAAAATCATGTTTTAAAGCTTCAAAATAAGTTACGAGTTTTTCATATCGTCTTACAAGAAAAGTCCCAGAAACTTTCTCTAACAGTTTTGGAATCTCAAATTTTACCAAAACTGCTGATTTGGATACAGAATCACAAATTTCTCAATTTGAGTGGAGATTGCATTATGGAAGACGAAAAGTATTTCTAAGTTATCGTTCAGATATAAAAAAAATAGATCGTATAGAGTATCGTAGAAAAGGAAACACCTGGAAAAAAAACCAAAAATTTCAGTTGGAAAAATAAGAGTATGATAAACTGGTTGATTTTATCCCCTCGGTGTTTTCTTATGTAGAAATATTCAAAAAAAATTAAATCATTATTGACGAATGCACTGTAGAAAATGTACGTTCAGAAACTGAAAGAAACTCTCAGAAATTTTGATTTGATTAAGCATGACTTTTCATCAAATACAAAAAAATATATAACTTTCTTTGTACCTGTATTGTTTTGGACCCAAACATAAATTCGAAAAAAATGGATCAAAAATTTTTTTGGGGGGTTTAATTGGATACGGAAACTCTTGTATGTATTACCTTTTTGCAAATTCAAAAATTTTCAGACTTAATGCAATTGGATCTGTGAAGTCTAGTACTTATAAGGGACCTGGTTATTGTTATGTTTTACCTATATTTCCAAGTTCGTGTTTTCTTGGTCACGTGACTGGGTTGTTCTTCTCTTTATATGTTGAAATTTTTGCTTCATCAGCATATGCATTGTTCGATTGTTAGTTATTTTAATTAAAATTTTCAGCGAAAACAGTTTCCATAATGAGTCTAGTTGTTTTGGATATTGAGTGCATTGGAAATAAAATAGTTAAAGAGTTAAGAGTTTATCAACATGGACAAACTGTGGAATTTTCCTTTCTTCTTCCCAAAAAAATCAAAGCTCTATCTCAGTCTGCTTGTTGTACGAAGCATCTTCTTGGAATCAATTGGAACAGTGGCAATGAAAAGTGTACTGAGCTTGAAAAAATTTTGAAAAAATTAAAAGCTCCAGAAACGGAGTTTTTGCAAAAGATTATGAAAAGTGTAACATTCTGTCAATTATTTTTGAAACAAAAATTACAAACTTGGATAACTACGCATGTCCAAAAGTTCAGATTTTGATTTTCAAAGATGAAGCATATGATTGAAGGTGTATCAACTACCCATTTTGTCATGCAAACACTTTTCACTGTGCAGAAAGAAAAGCCTTTGCATATGGAACATGGACTCGATGTTTTTTTAAATAAATTGTAAATCATCTAAATAATTTTGTTTTATCGTGTTTTTGAAATTTAATTGTTAATCATTATCAATTTTATCATTCCAAACTTAGGAAACTTTGTTTTTCATGAGGAGAATCATGAACGAAAATCATGGAAGTTTTTTGGACGTACGTGTAATAGATCTCTTTAAATTTTAATGTGCCAATTTTTGGACATAGTTTTAAAACTAGCATGTGCAATCGTGCGAAAAATGTTATCCACTACATTTGAAGAAACAACAGTTTGGGTAGCAATTTGAAAAAGTACAGTCGGTTATATTTTACCTTCTCCAAAGCTACGAATAAAATAATTTCTACCAAAGAACGAGTTTTTATTTCGCTATTTGGACCGAGTGGATCTGGAAAACCGCATCTTATTTTTGAGAGGTTAAAAATCGGTATATTTCAACCAAAATTTTTTTTTGTCAACATTATCAATCTCTTTATGGAAAAATGCAAGGAGTTGACTTTGAACTGATTGAAAACCTTCCCAATAATGGAACAAAATACTTGTTAATATTTGATGACTCTTGTGAAGAAATTTCAAATTCTAAGCAGTTTGTAAAAATTGCTACTGTTGGAAGACACAGGGCTCTGAATACCATTTATATTAAGCATAACTTGTTTCATCAAAGCAAATTGGGAAGAGATGTCGAGTTACAATAAACACATATAGTCTTATTCAAGTCGCCGAGATATTTTATACAAATCAAAACACTAAGTCAACAACTAGGTTTAGAATCACAATTAAAAGAGTGGTATCAAGATGCAACATTTATTCCTTATGGTCATTTACTGATTGATTTAACTCCAAAAACAGTTGATTCGCTAAGATATTGCACAAACAGTGGTTGAGTTCCATCAAAATTTTATATACCAGCAGGAACAGAAACAAAGTTTATGGACGATGAGCATCAATACGTCTCTTTACTCCCAATATTTCAAACATTTTCCCAAAAACTTCAAAAACAATTCATCCTCCATTGTCCAAAAAATTTCATTCAATTCCTCAGCGAATGTCTAGTAAACTTGCGACGAGGCGAGCTAAAGGATCTTCGAAAAGTAGACGTAGTAAATTATCGAAGAGAAATATCAGAACTCACACGAAGAAGAACTTCATTGCATAAGAAGAGAACTATTTTAAGCTCGCCAAAAGGCATACAATTAATATCTGTTATCACTCATTTTGTCATTAAACGATTGACATAGTATCGATGAGTGTGTTCGAATTCCTTACTCAATTTATCAATCACAAAGTACACTTCCAAAAAAAAATTGTAAAAAAGCAAGAAAAAGAGAAGATTGTACCAAAAGATTTTGATTCCATTTACAGTGCTCTATATGCAAAGTTGGAAACGAGTAACAATGAACCCCTCTTTGATTTAATTTTGAATTCTCCTAGAATTAGACTAAGTCAGTCACAAAATATCATATTAGATATTCGAGACACAAAAGAATCAATTGCAGACTTTGTGTGTGTACTAAAGCGAAAAAATATCGACTTTCCCGATATTTACTTTACCATTTTGAAAGCAACTCAAATTCCACCTAAACTTGTTATCAACAAGAATGCCAAAGCGAAAGACAGAGGAACTTGGATCTCTTTAAAACACTGAAAAGGTAAGTCTGAACAGATTGTATTATAGGAGTAGAGCTGCGTACGGTTCTGTGCGAAACTTGAGTAAAGCAAGCGGATTGTCAAAAACGAAAGTAGAACAATTTTTACAAACCAAGACATCGTATACAAAATTTGGTCCCCCAATCAGACGTTTCCGAAGGCTTCAAGCATTTTCAAAATTTATACATGAAATTTGGTGTATGGATTTGTCATTGTGACAAGCTAATGAATCAAAACAAGGGAGTCAAATACTTATTGGTTGCTGTTGATGTTTTTTCGCGATTTGTCAGAGTTCAAACAATGAAAACTAAACATGCCAAAGACACTTTGCAAGCTTTCAAAAGATATGCAAGGAAAAAACATTGAAGTTTACCCGACAATGAGTGAACAAAAGCTGCATTTGCAGAGAGCCATTCAATCCTTAAAACACAATATCTATCGCTACATAGAAGATCATGGTGAATAATTCATTCAAAACTTGCCGCAATCTGTGTCTACAATGAACTGTCGCATCAATAGATCTATTGGGAAATCACCTAGAGATGTCAAGAATACTGATTTCCTCTCAGTTCTGGACAATAAACCTCTAACAAGGTATAAGAAACTAAAATTCAAAGTTGGAGACAGAGTGAGAATTTCAAAGAATCATATTCCGTTCCGAAAAAGATACAAACCACAATTTACAGATGAAATTTTCGAAATTTCGGCAATACTTACAAAAAGCCTCCTACATACATCATCAGAGATCTTGACAAAGAAAAAATTCTGTGAAAATTTTAAGAAAAAGAGCTGAGAAAATGTTCTGATTAAAAGTAAATCATTTTTTAAACTAAAATTTCTATCGATCAGTTGTTATGGATATTTACTATTGATTTGGTTTCTAACACTTCTTTTAATTGTTATCCGAATAGTAGTTTTATTTCTTTTACAAACTTTTTACCCGAGCAAAAACATTTGAAATGAGAATGGAAGGTTGCGATTTCAGAAAAAGCATACCCTCCTTTGTACCAAAATGTTACAGATGGAAAATTTACATTCGTAGATGGTAGAGAAAGTTCTGAAGAGAAAAGAAAGATTGTACTTATGAACATTGAACCAGGATTGTATCCAAGTTTTGTTGATATAGTTGTAGCCATGAACAACAAAATTCGAGAACGTCTAGGTGCTCAAGCTTTAAAATATAACGGAATCTATGTAACAGGTTGCTGTTCATTTACCTGAGAATCAATCAGTGTTTATAATTCAGAGTGTTTATAATTCAGAACTAAGAAATAGTACAGGCGAATTCAGAGTGTTTATAATTCAGAACTAAGAAATAGTACAGGCGAAAAACTCCTTATGTGTCCGTAGGAAACACCCGAGTTGTTCTCTTGTTTCGCAAGATTTCGAATAATCATTTTTGATTTAAACATACGAAATGGTTCCTCAAAACTCAGCAAATTTCCCTACTTTTCGAGGACATGCAAGACAACGTGGAAGAGGTTTTGGAGCTCTTGTACAAACTCTTGCGAGAACTGCAATCCCTTTCATTTAAAAAAAATATATAGCTCAAGCTTTGAAAATAATCGGAGCAGATTTGTTTAAAATCGCTGCTCCAGAGATTGGAAAAGTGGTTAGTGGACGTTAAAAACTCAAAAAATTTGCAAAAGATGTGGGAACAAAACAGTTCGGAAACAATTGGGAGGTGCAAAAAAAGAAATATTAGCGTAGAACTTGTAGAACCAGATCCATTTCTCGAAAAAGTAGATCGAAAAACATTCGCTCTCGCAAAGACATTTTTGACAATATAAAGTGAGTGTGAACCAAAGTCATTTTCGGTACGAGGCTTTTACAAATTCTTCATTGGAGATTTTTGATAAAATCCCAATCTTAGAAACAATTATGTCATCTTACACACAAAAAGTATTCCCCAGTACTTCGCTGGATGAAAGCAGTATTGAGTTTGAATTTGAAACGGATCGTAATCTCTACTTGGATATGCGTGATAACTACCATAGCTCAAAGCTTCAACTATTCAAAGGAAGATTGTTTGATGCTTTCAAAAAAGAAAAAGCAGAACATAAAGCTAAATCGGAGGAAGATTCAGATGAGGAACCACAACCTGACTTAATTTATGTAAACAATGTATTACATTTTCTATTCTCCAACTGTGAAGTCTATTTTAACAACACAATGGTTTACATTGCCAATGGATTATATCCTCATAAGGCACAAATATGGAACGAATTCAACTCGTCAGCAGTGAGGAACCACAACCTGACTTAATTTATGTAAACAATGTATTACATTTTCTATTCTCCAACTGTGAAGTATATTTTAACAACACAATGGTTTACATTGCCAATGGATTATATCCTCATAAGGCACAAATATCGAACGAATTCAACTCGTCAGCAGTGAGTAATAAAGGAAGACTTGCTTGTCATGGATACAGTTTTGAAGAATAGCCTGATGCATTTGATATGCATCCATTCACTGATAGAGCAAACTCCTTGGGGACAGGGATAATTTTTTCACTCTATGGGAGGCTCGCCATTGATTTTTTTACTTGCAAAAAATTGTTGCTACCAAATACCAAAATTCGAATTAAACTTACTCGAGCTAGACCCTATTTTTACATGCTATCTGATAATCTAGATTAGAAATGTTTTTCCAGTTTCCCTTGGAGCAAGTAACGGAAGGGAGAAAGACTATCAAACATTCAAATCGACAAATTCTGAGCTGTCGCTAAAAATGTTTAACTTTTTTTTAGTTTTGCGGTTCCCTCAAAAATGTTGTAACTTTTGAAGGACTTTTCATTGTTAATGTCTCTGTAATATGTATTTTTTTTTTCAGACCTTAATCTTCAGACAAAGCAGATAATGAACGCTGTTTAATCAAAAACCCACGAAATTTCTTCAACCTAGACTGTAAACCAGTGTTCAATAACCTTTGTCCAGTTCACAAGTTTTGTGTATGGGACTTTGTTGATTCAATACCTAAAGGCGCGTAAGTCAGTAACTCTAGGTTTTTTTCACCCTAAATTACAATATCAAACTATCTATTTCTTTGTTTTAGATGTAAATCAGGTAACAATTGCAAAGATGGATAATTTTTCACTTCTGCAATTTTTTGAAAGAATTCCTGAACTCAGGTTCAAGTTCATGGGATCTTACCCCTCTGATAAACTACCTCAACTAACACAATACTCTTTCGCAATTGCAAAATACTCTTTTGCAATTTTACAAAAAAGGTATCGGCGAATGGTTCCCAGAAAACTACAAAAAACTGATAATTTGTGTGGATTTTACGCAATTTATTCAGCATTTCTTCTTTTTAAGTTCTACCAAATAAACTTGAATAAAATTCATGATGTGCAGGTTTCGAATTTTATAAGTAATTTTATGTAAATGTTTCTTTTTTTATTTGTAAGTGTAAAAAGTTGTAGTAAATTTACTATACGATGCAGTGATTTATATACTTTCCTTGTAATTTAATTTTAATTTTCTCAAAATTTTGACTTTTTGCCAAGTTTCAGTAGGTTTCAGCATAGATTCATGTAGATAAAACATAAGAAAATTCAATAAAACAGGTCGAATTACAGCAAATCCTATCGTGTTTTAAAGTTTTTTTTGAAAAACTTTCAATTTTGTGACAAAAACTCCAAGTTTTTGCACAAAAACTCTTACCATTGACTTACCATGTACCAAAAAACTAAAGACATAACCTTAATTCAACAACCCACACGTAATTAATCAGTAATCATTGCTAATTAGATAACGCGCGCCAAAATTTTTGCGAAAAAAATAGACATTTCCACGCAAAAACTAAAAAAAAAATTCTTTTTTCTTACCAATTTCTTACCATCACACAAACCATGAAAACTTGCCATCGGTATTCCCTATGATAACACATTGTAAATTCTATACCTATCTTAATACATAGCTGGGAGACCGGATGTTCTATTCCCTATCTTAAGACATGGGGGTCTCCCACCTCCCCCCACTTAACCTCCAACATCTACTACTAACAGTTCATGAAACCCCCGGGACAGTCCGCGGGTGAGTATTCGAGAGATTACCCTAGAGTCAGTTCTGTGGAAGGCGACGAGAAAAAATATGCACATCTGGAGTCACCAAAGGGAGACAGCCTGTTTGCAGCCTATGACCCTCAAGAAATGAAGCTGGGAAAATCTTGATAGTGGCCAGCGCCGACTAACTGTATACTCCCCGCTCGCTCTTTTGGACAAATTTGATCTTCCTCGCAGCTCCCAACTTAGATTGGGGTCAGGCAGTGGGAAGGGCCAAAAAAGTGCAGAGGGTGGTGAACGTGGATCCAGAGGTGGTGATAATAGCTGGATCAAATGACCACTTGCAAAGTAGGGAACTCTTGAATGCTCTCATCGACGGATCTAACCCAAGCTCGGAGGCTGTGGGTGAGGCGATCATGACACTCCTCTCTACCATGAAGGAGTCCGAGAAGTTGAAACGGAAATGTTTTGCGAGGCATCTGGTCAAGGTTTTCTTCATGCTGTCTCATGGATATGCCTTGCTACCCCAACACCTGCAATTCGTGTACGCCATGGTCATCCTGATGGCGGAGGGACGATTTGATGTAATGACATCCGCGCCGAACCGACAAGTGGATCCCAACATTTACTATCCCCTCCAATCAGAACTCCCGGCGATATGCTCGGACATCTCAAATGCGATTCAAGGATTAAAGGATCATAGCACGACGCGCATCGTGTTGGATGAAGGGGTTGGGACTTGAGCTTTCCATCTTTGACCGACTGTTGAAAAGAAGGCCGGGAATGGGTGATGAACCTCAGTTAGTACAACGGTTAGCAAACAACTTGTGGTTCAGACAGACGGAATACGCGAGGAACGAAAGGGGGGACGTGGTGAGGAGAAACGCCATCTCAACTGAAGAAGACTTGAAGGCTATGGCTTTGAGGACAATTGCCTCACACCAACCCGTGGTTGTATATGTCACCTCGACTGTGCGCATTGGGGCAGGATGCCTTTGATAGTGTTCCAGCAGTGGTGAGAGAGATCCACCAGTATTTGAAGAAGATATTAGAAGCGAAAGAACAGGCAGGAGCAACGATGTATCAACTGATGCAGCAAATCAACACGATGTCCTTGGACCCTTTCTAAGCGGACGTGCTGTCTACGAAAGCTGAATATGAGAGGTTCGATGCTATTCTCGCAGGGACGGGCGTGGGGAGATCACCCGCATTTATCAGCAGTTGTTACACTAGAGCATCGAGAAACTTGATAGCCAACTTCGAGAGAGAAATCAAGAAGTTATCCATTGGCCTTGTGCTGGCACTGTACGTGGCCTTCGGAGACAAGAGCTTTGTGAAGGTGGTGCTTTTCACGCAGGAACTAGCTAATCACCGACTGGATGGTCTGCTCACATTGGGAGACTTGTTTGTTTTACTGAGTTACCCCGAGCAGCTGCAAGGACCGAGGAGTTTGATGCCCAATTGGAGACAGCCTTCTATCGAAAACTGAAGGATTTGAGGACCTTGCTAATTCAGTACCTACTGAAGCAGAGCAGACGTTTAAACGGGGAAGATAAACCAGTCTCCGACAGAAATGAGGTGAAGAAGTGTGGGGGGATGCCCCTGTTGACCGATTTAGCCCTGATGATGCGGATCGCTCCGCTAGCACTGATTATCGGGTTGAGGCAATTTCTTATAGTGGTCTACGGGCTTATAGTGACACATGTGTTCCCAAACGTGCAGGTGGAGGCGTATAGACATTCTGTTCTGGACCTGAACAACAGCTTTAAGTGCGGGATGAGAGGAGAGAGCCTGTCGAATATCCAGTTCAACCCCAAATTCTTGAACTTACGACCAATCATCAAGGGTACGAAGGACGCAATGAAAATCCCGTTGTTCCGGAGACATACGCCCATGTGAAGGAGAATCAGGACACGTGGTTGGCGAGTTCAGATCTGCTGCCGGATAGGTGCCCTCTGTATCTGCGCATCAGGAGGATGTTGTTGGAGTGACTAGTTGGGCCCTGGAACCTAGGATTGGAGCTGCGCAGGATGTAGAGGAGAGGATGCTCAGGTGGAGCGAGGGAATGGAAACGCGCTTCATCAGTTGGAACGCTGCAGCCCTGCACAGATTTGATTTTACCTTTCCAGACATATGGAGTAGAAAGAAGATTAAGGCCATACCATCAAGGAAGCCAGAGGTATTGGCAGGCCATTGGAGCGATGTGTATGCTCCAGCTGAGGACAAGGCTGAAATGGCCCAGACCGGAAACAGTAGTGATGATGGAAGTGAGCACGGAGTCCAGAGGAGGCATCTATCTGACAACAGATGAAGTGGCGCCGTATGGTGAAGAGACCGTGGAAATTGTCATAAATGACCAAGTGTTTTACCAAGCAGGTGACCTGATGATACCGGCATGGCCGGGTTCAGTACTTCATATGCGCCAATGCCCCTCTGAGCCGGGACCTAAGCCAAACGATGGATGAAAGTAAGGAGACGCGAATAAAAAAAATCAAGGGGAAGATGATCCTATGGAGGGTAGAGGCGACAAAGTGTGTGAGTTCGACTTGGGTGCCCTGGAGAGAGATCTCCTGGAATACGACTTTAATGAAACACAAGATGGTGGGATGAATGAGACGCTAGTGCTGATGACATCATGATCATTTATGTCACCCACCAAGGAGCCCCCGGCTAGTCTGTCTCCCGTGGAGTCAGGATCCATGGTTGAAGCTCACCAGAATAGAGGCGCGCCCAAGCTGCTCTGTGAATCTCCTCGAAGGCGGAGGATTGATCGATCGATGCGAGTGGCGTTTCTGAGTACGTTGCCAGAACAAGAATGGGAACAATACCAGGGCGAGCTCGAGAGAAAAACCGGTGAGGCTTGGACGCGTGTAGCTTTTATGAAGAGTGCTTGGAACATAAATCGGAGATACGGCACTCAGTCCGTGATGAGAGTGGGATTGAACCAACCCATCATGCATGAAGTAATAGAGAAGTTGGTGGAATCCACTGAATCTATCAGTCTGACCGAGTCAGTCACGGAGGAAAGCGCTGAGGAGAGTACAATTATGCGAGATCAACCCATCAGAAGAACCAAGAAAGGGCTCAGAAAGTAAAAGTCTATGGTGATAAAACCGAAGGAGAGAGTGAATGATAAGGTGACCAATCCGAAAATCGTGAGGTCGAAGGCAGAAAAGTGGTAATTTCGCTAGCGAAGGTGTCCTGTCCAAGCAAAGTTGGACAAGGGGATGCTACAATGCACGGCGGCAGGGAGAAAGAGAATCAGATGACACCGATGTTACTGGCAGGACTGATTTCTACAGCTTCGAAAGTAAAGAAGAGCGAGACGACCTTGGCTGACATGGCGAAGATGAAGTTGGAGGGACAGCTCGACGTGGTCGAGTACAGTCGTATTACTGTGCCCGAGTCAGTCCATATGGGTAGTCCTGCTGGTGGCTATATGGAAATGGTGAAAGCAAAAAATTCCGCGACAGGACACATGATGACCTTGCACGATAAGCAAGCTATGCAGGAGGGCTCAAACCTGGAGAGGAAGGAATACGGCACTGTTATGTCATCGGAGGCAAATGAGAACGGTTTGGAGCTTCTGAACAAGATTTCCTGGAGGGTAGCCCTACCGAAGTTTTTCGATGAAACCATGCGTACTCCCTCATCAGTGATGGCGTACATAGCCAACCCCTGTGTCAGGACTGATTTACGAGTGAGACTTGTGTGGTGCCTTATTGGGATGAAAAAAAGGGGAGTACGAAGCCACCATCGAGACGAAGGCAATAGAACAGCAGCTGAAACTGATGCGAGTTGTAAAAGTGCGGATCGCCAGGGACGATTCGGCGATAGCATTGTCAAAACGGAAGGACACACTTTGCGTGAAATTTGTGGTGGACTGTATCCCCACTCCGGTGCTAAAAGAATGTGCGAAGACAATCAGGCAGAGGTTGATGAAGCGTGAAGAAGTCTTGTTGAGAGCCTTGTTAGAACTCTACCAGGACATGCCATTGCGGATCCCGACAAAGGAGTTAAACGACCTTGATAGCTACCTCCGAGGGTTGGAGGAACTCAGGAGGTGTTCCAATAAAGAACTGACAGTCACGAGGGAGTTGTTGGAGAAAGTTCGGAGTCTGGAAGAAAATGCGACGTTAGGGAAACCGAGTTCCTTCCAATACGTGTCGGGTGTCCCGGGAATGGCCTATAATCCATTCGTCAATGAAAAAGCAAGGTACTCATATTTTGACTTTGAACAAGCATAATCCTCAATTTCTGGCTGGAGAGAAAGCAGGAATTGGGGACAATAACGTCTGAACAGTTACAGTTAGGAGTGATTCTGGAGGAAGGAGTGACTGAACATTCAGTTCCCCAGCTGGAGGGACAAGTAAGTTTTGAGTGTGTTTCGTGGGATGGTCCACTGGAGACCAGCCTAGTGACGATGTGGGAACTCATCAAGCCTTCATCGTGCCCAAATCCGAACGCGGGCCTGATATTTGACCTTACCGCTGAGATCGAGTTGGCGGGAAACGATGACGAGAGCCTACACGACTTAGCCATGATACATCAATTATTGGCTCTGAAAAAAACGAGGCAAGATGACAGGCAACCCACGGAACCGTCCGAGGGGAACTCTCCAAGCGATTGGATGAAGGAGGGTACTTGCCTAGCTTCTAGCTGTGGAATGGAAGGGCATGTATGTGGGAACGGTCACTGCTTGAAAACATTGGGTGAACAGCACCGCCAGGTAGCCAAGTTGTATGGAAGATTGATCATGTCTGATAAGAACAAGATGGAGTTGATTGCGGACTGCGATGGAGTGACGGAGGTGAACCTGATGACCGCCTTAGGGTTCTGCAGCATGACCAGCTGAATTGACTCATTGGAGCGCCTGGAGCGTGCCCATAAGCTGGTCATATCCTTGAGTGTGGAAGTGTTTCCAAGAGCATTACAGACGGAACAGAAATATGGAAGCTGGCGAGAAGCTCTTGAAAACGAAATGAATCTGAAACATAGCGAGGGGTATCATAAGACAGTCGGCTCGAAGTATCTGGTGGGATCTAGCGTGGCACCATAAGGCAATAGTAAGTACCCGACGCACCTGGTGGTTGTAGATGCAAGAACGCAACATAGACTGATTAATCAGCTCTTTCCGGTGCCGAATTGCGTGAGACTGTCGAGAATGTCTGAGAAATTCCATAAGCTAATGACAAAGATCCTTCGGTAGTCCCGAAGAGGTCTACGGATGATATAGAAGAGGTAGTGGGAGAAGATTTCGTGAAGTGGGGCGAAGGAAACATCAGCGAGTTCCAACGAAAGAAGGCGAACGGGATGAATTCAAGCGATTTCCCCACTGATAACATCGGAGTATAGAACTTGGAGGAATATCCTGCCGACTCACGGAGAGTATCCATGTCACTGCCTGGCGCAGACGTTTTGGTACCCCAAGAGAGCAAACCTAGAGCTGGTTTGGGATGCAGTGAATTTATTCTCCATGGGTTTGCCTGATCAAGCGCAGAATGTGACGATATTGTTGGTCAGCGCCACGCTGGCAGTGAGGTGGCTGGAAGCCAATGCAGGGACGAAAAAACAGGAGGTGGCCGTGCCAACTCCAGAGCAACTGATCAGAGTGAGCCTCAGTAGGAGAGTGGATCTGTTTAGAACTACTTGTAAAATACTGAGAATACCGAAGGCGATAGTAAGAATATGGGCAGGACAAATATTGATGCCTTGGTTCCGTGCGTTGATGACAACATGGATGTATGAACGCGCGAAGCGTCATATGTTCCGAAACACGGAAGCCTATCAATTCTTCCAGCTAGATATAGGACCGGGAGCCTATAAAAGAGCATTCCTGACATATAGGAACTCTGTGACTACAGCGGTAAAAAAAAGTAGCTGGGATGTCTTGCACCACAGAACAAGTGAAAAAGGAGGTCTTAAAAGCTGACCTGGAGCGGAATGTGAGCCTGTGTTTGCATAACAGCTTCTGCAGGAATCGAGAGCAGAAAGTAAACGTGGATATACTGCCCTGCTGCAAACAGAGATTGGTGGAGCAGGAAAGGCGGGGCACGGCCCGTAACTCTGTGGACATGCTACAGGAAGTCCTGGAAGACAGTGAGATGAGAGAGCAGGAACTAGAAGCGATGGAGTGAAGATTGAGGACGAGACACGAAGTAGAGTTGGAAAGAGATTTTTATCGTTGAAGTATGTGAAAACTTGAAATAATCAACCAAGATTGTTTATTGACACTTTTAATTGAGGTTTGATTGAAATAGACGTTGTTATTGCTTGGAACTGTTAATAATTGATGCATTTGTTTAACTACAATGGATAATTTTAGTTGATATTCTTTATATATATAGGCCTTAGAAGAGTGTATTT
The DNA here is from genome assembly GCF_963678635.1 of Symsagittifera roscoffensis. Classification (NCBI taxonomy): domain Eukaryota; kingdom Metazoa; phylum Xenacoelomorpha; order Acoela; family Convolutidae; genus Symsagittifera; species Symsagittifera roscoffensis. The sequence goes on from NC_087062.1 coordinate 79,190,952, forward strand.
ACTTATTTAAACCTGACTGAAATTTTTAACCTGTGTAGGACACATCTTCACTTTGTGGCGACCTGGGAGGATTTGGGTACCTCATTACCTTTCCTAGCCATAGAAGTTCCTAATTTTAATATTGGGGGCAACGGCATAAATGAATGATTATACTTGGCGAGTGACACTAAGTTAATTTTAGTGGGTGCGTCCCATCCTTTTTAAAATCAGTGAGAGCGAGAAGAAATTTTACGGAGAAGTGGCGTAGGTAATCAGAAAAGAAACTTTATCTAGCACACTCCTCATAGTGCAAGTTTTGTGAAATTATTAGAAGGCAGTGAAATGTAGTACGATGCCATTTGTGACAAACAGTGAGTTGAGGTGGAGTAGATAAATTTCAATTTTCTAATGCGATTTGTAAGTTGAACATAGAAAACTAGATCAACAATTGAAGATAACACGGGGTTATGCGTTCAATGGGGACAATAAGGGGGACTGTCCAATCCCCTGAGTAGCTAAATTAACTCCAATTTTATATAGTGTTTCAGAGCATGAGTAGCTAGAAAGATGAAAGGGTCAACCCATCTCCAATGGATTTAGTATATAACTGTCATTAAAAACATACTAAAATATGATATCCGAGCCGTGTTTTTCAGGCTAATCACGTAGTCTGGGGATCCGAGACCCAGCTAGGTGGTTATCTTCAAATGAAACGAAAGGTGATCAAAAAACGTTTGACTGATGGCCTAAAAATGGTAACTTTTTACTTAGCCCTAAACAGACCAGAAATTCAACTGGCTAGATCTGGACGGTGGAAAACGGGTAGAAATTAGGTAACTGACGCCGGCCAGTCGTCGATAGGTGCTTTTTCTACGCTGCGTCAGTCACTATGTAGTATTTAGGCGAATGTTACAAAGCAAGGCTCTAAGAGAGTGACCAAACTTTTAGTTAAGTCGTGGTACTAAACGAGGAGTTGAAATTGCTGCACATTCCTTTGAAAACTTGATAGAGCGTGATTAAAGCCTGAATGGTTCAGTTTTACCTAAGCTGGTTTTTACTAATGCATTCAATTGGCTTGAAAGAGACACTGAGTTGAATCACGTTTTCTCAAACCGGTCGGAGTTGTACAAACATTTTCATTGCGCTTCCACTGAATCGAGTTACCTATTTACGGAACTTCCATCAATATGTCAGAGGACAGAACACAACATTTTTCAATTTGCATTCAAATCGCTTAAAAGAGAAACTATGCTGAATCACGAATTGATCGGAGTTGTACAAATATTTTCCTTGCACTTACACTAAACCGAGCTACCTTTTTAAGGAACTTTCATTAAGTTGTCGGAACTTAGTTGCTGTTTTAAAACTTACATCCGCAATTATCGATATAGCGCACATGCGTTCCGTGAGTAAAAAATCACTGTCTAATCTAACAATGTTCTTCCAGTACTGATTTGGTAGTTCAAAATATGGCTCAAAAATTCGTCCAAAAGCGGTTTTTTAGAGTTTTTGCCCTGTTTCCAGTTCTCCAGTTTCTCTTGCCGATTTCAATTTTTTGATTATAAAATTTTCGGGGTGGTTGAGTCCTACCCTCACTCCCCGGACAAAAATATTCATCGACGTCCCCGTTGATTGCCCAGGATCGAGGAGATCGAAGTTGGATTCAGAAAAACATGAGGGGCCATCTGGAGCGATCCAGTTTGACTCAGTGTTGTCGTGACTGATGTATTTGCTGCTGGTCTGATCGACATCCTGAATCCTCAGGTTTTTTTCTTTTGGATCTGCAGGTAAATCATGGAGCCAATCGAGCACCCGTAAGCTCGTCAACTCATGCTCATACAAGTCCGCCTCAGGTTCGACCTCCATTTCCGGTTCTGATCGATCGTCGATCTAATCTCTTTCTGTATCATCAATCAAGTCGATGTCCTGTTATACCAATTTTTCATCCAAACTCGCTATTGAATCTGTTACGTCGTCCAATACAGTTCTGTCAACGACAAAATCTTCACCATACGGGTTGTATTTCTTTTGTCATTTCCCTCTTGCTTTGTCGCGTCTCCATGGTCAAGAGAAAGACAGGTTCTTTTCCTTTCTCAATTTTGGTCTGCTCTGGGTAGTTCAAGTCCTCCCCGACCTCTATTTGTTCAGTTAGTGCCAGGTCCAGTGGCAGATCACAGTCATTGATCACCTCATTTCCGTCATTCCTGTCACGTGTGCCTCTCTCATTCACTTCACAGGCTGGATCCACTATCAAGTAGTCATCCTCATGAATATGAGCTGGGATGCACCATTCTTCCGATGAGCTATTGTGTGGTTTGTTATTCTCGTAATGAGCCGGTGCTCAACCGATAAAAGCAACCACACTGGTGAACGACAGTTATTTAAAGTCGATCACGCCCTTTTTAGCAACTTTTGATTCCCTTTGGGGGAACCACATCCTGGAACACCCAAAAATAGTCCCCTAATAAGTAAGCCATGGCGTCAGCGGTCCTCTTATCAAACCTCCTATTATGCTTGATTAAAGCCTGTTGCGTGTTCCTTCTGCGCAGATCATTCAGTTCTTGTTGCCTCCTGATCGAATCACGCACGTATATTTGCATACGTAAGTGCATACCTGCGGCAAGTGTTTATTCCAGTCGTCCATGTATCTTGATTAACAAAACCTTAGCATGGATACTAGTTCGCGGTCTTACCTCTCGACCAGGCCCTTCGTTTGCGCCACTTGCGACCTCTTCATTAACTCCTTTGTGAGATCACCGAAGAACACTTTTTCTTTATCTGACTGGAATGTGATCGAGCAGCCGTGTCTGGCAATCCAGACGTTTTTTAAACGGTCACAAGCTTCTTCCGCTGATGCTGTCATGCAGGGAGCTGCCTCTGCTTAATTTGTGAAGTGATCAATCATTACCCGCAATTGATTATAGCCTGTGGCCGTCATGCAGGTTTCTGATGATCATTTTGTACCACCTCTTTGAATCCCTATGAAACTATTGATTGCAGGGCGAACCTCAGCTTTGTGAGGTCCTTGGCTTGCTGTTATGACAAGCATGCAGAAATCCATTTTTCACAGGGCTTCTTCAAGCCAGGCCATTCAAACCGCGTCTGTATCCGGTTATACCCTTTGTCCACGCATTGATGGCCCATCTGGTCGAGAGAGCGAAACAATAAATCAATTTGATACAGCTGTGGTAGTACTATCGAATTGTATTTATAAAGATTTTGTCTTCTTCTTTGCAATTGCAAGCCACAATCCCGTCTTTGTTCAAGTAAAGCAAATCCTTTCTCTTCATGTAAAACTGCTTCAGAATCCTATAGTTATCTTTCTCCAAATCACCTTTGTCGGGTGGTCAGTTTTCTACCTATCTCTTTACGTTGCTCGTCATCCTATCAACTCGCTGAGCCATCAAAAGATCCGACAGGCGGTACCTGGCTTTCAAATAAGTCTTCATCAGGTTTAGCTCTTCGCTGATTGTTACCGGAGCATGGGCATCGTCCATTATTTTAACACACCATATCGTTTTCAAAAGTACCACATCCAGGTTCCAGAGACTCCAGATTGGTATGGATGACCGTAGCATGCGGTAGTAATCTAGTCGGACGCTTCGACACTGCTATCAACTCAAGTTCGTCTGCGGCGTTGTCGACTACAGTGCTTTCCTCATCGGAGGTATATCTGTCCCTGTCTGGGTCTTGATGCATTTTTTATCCAACCCGCGCTGTTTCCAATTTACTAGCAAGGAATGAATCGCAATCTCCGACACGTCGGAATTCGAAGTGGTCTCAGACACGTTCTCCCAGGACTGAGACTTCTTGTCGTCACTCGAGCTGATGGAGTCTATCCACTCACCTTTTAAATTGTTCTTCACGTTTCTCGACTCCCCGGACAAAATTCTGTCCCTCGGTTGTCCTGGCATCGACTCCTCGGACAAACCATCCTAGTCGGGCCCGATGGAACACGTTTCCCCAGACAATTCCACACCTCGTCCACTTGATTTGACTCCACGGACAATGTCTCATCTCCGGATGGTGTCTCATCTCCGGATGAACAGTCCGAGCACGGCTCGTACTCCTCCTTTGCATCAGTAAACTGAACCCTCCTTGCAATACTGGAATTCAGTTCATCACTGAACCCGTGAGAGGACTGAGTACTGGTCAGTTGTTGATGTTCCACGTACGAAAACCTCAAAAGGACATCTTCCGTTATCGAGTTTCTTAGCTGAGCTGTTTCACTATTGACCGGCGGTTCTGTTCAACGTCCCGACCCCGGATTGCTACCGGTCTCTTTTCCATTCTTTCAGTAATGGTCAGCGTCTGTATGGTCTCCATCCATTCATGATCTTGCCTATCAACTTCGTTACCAAGCAGATCGCAGAGCTTTCGCGTAACATCCGATGCTACGCTCATCGTTTTGTTCAGTAGCGCTATTCCATTGATACCTAGCCAGGTAAGTTCTGGCTATATCAGGTTGGAGCGAACTATGAGGTTCGGGGTGTCCTGGTATGGGATCCCTGACTTGTCAAGCCATCTGGTGATTGGCAGCTTATCATAGGTGTCTTTTTCCAGAAAGAAAAAACTATCCCTAATCTCTGCCTGGTAAGCTTGCTTCTCTTCCAGACGCTCATAGAACTCCGTGTTCTCTCTGAGGCTGTCGTCATTTTGGTGTTTGTCACGTGTTCGGTGCTCTCTAATCATGTGATAGCCATCCAGGCATACAATCCAGCGACCAATATAGCTCTGATCCATCAAATAAGTTTTTATAGCCTGGCGAAAAATCAATTTTCAAAGCGCATCTTAAAAGGACCACTCCCTAAGTAGGCTCTGTACTTTTCCACGAAAAGTAATTACTGCAAACATCTCCGCTTTTGGTGCACCATATTTCCTTTCCGTATCGCTTAGGACTGTGCTCCCATAAGCTATGGGTCGGAGAATAGTCTTTTCATTCCATTCGTGTTCTTAATGAAGTATGCGCGAGATAGCGACAACTGATTCGTCTGTGTCTAGCACAAACATGCCTTGCTCGGTTGGCATGTCGAGGACCGGAGCCTCGCAAAGTTCGCGCTTGATGTTCTCAAAGGAGACTTGAGCGTCTTCAGTCCAGCTGAACTGCTTACCCTTGTTTCTCATCAATTGTTGCATAGGGTATATCTTGTCAGCATACCCCTTAACAAACTCTCGATAGTAATTAGCGAATCCTAGGAAGCTCATCAATTGCGTGTCAGTCTTCGGTGTCTTCCAGGTCAGTACTGCTTCAACCGCTTCGGGATCCGGTCTGACCCCGTGTTTAGCCTCAAAGCGACCCAGATACTTGATTGAGTCTCTGAGGATTTCGCACTTGGAGGGTTTGCATTTCAGGTCGGCCTGTTTCACGCAGTTGAAGACTTGGTCGTCTAGGGTGGGTGTCAATGTGGTCCTACAGGGTGGGTGTCGCGATCACAACATCGTCAACGTAACATATTATGAGGTTCCCGTAATTCTTTGTTACATTCGTGAGTGCCTGGGTTATCACTCGTAGAAATGTAGCCGTTGCGTTGCATAGTCCAAACGGCATTCTCTTCCACTAAAACTGTCCCAAATCACATGCAAAGCCCGTTTTGTCTCAATCCTGTTTCCTGAGAGGCACTTGCCAGAATGCACAGCGCAAATCTAATGTTGTGAAGAATTTTGCGTCTGCCAATTTCGAGAGACTTTCATTGATGCGGGGGATCGGATATGCAACTTTTATGGTTACTACGTTCAAGTAGCGGAAATCACAACAAAATCTAAGTTACCCCCTTTTTTCTTAGCCATGACCACGCCACAGGCCCACGGGGACTTCGATGGCTCATTCATGTCATATTCCACTAACATCTCATTTTATTTCCTGCATGCTTTCTGTATGTGGGCGTGATTCTCCTAGCTCCCTCCCTGTGAGGTACCGAACCCTCTCTCTATAGCATGTTCGTTAAAATTGCAACAACCTATGTCGGCTTTGTGCTTCGAAAAAACGTCTGCGTTCCGATTCAACGCCGCTCTAAGAGATTCCACTTCTTATTCCGATATCTTGCCTTTCAGGTGTTCTATCTGAAGTAAGACTGGTTTGTTTGCCGCTAATTATGGGTTTGTCTGTCTCTCAGGGAAGTTCGAGCAACTAGACAGCCCATAGTCTGTCTCTGATTTCATTGAAAACAATTTTTTTAAAAGACTTAATCTCATTTCTTCTTTTTAGTCTACATTCTTGGTTGGCATGTAATGAGCACTCGGTTACTTTGATCCTCTTCAAACTCCTCATACTCTGCTACTATGTGTTTAGAAGCAATGCATAGCCAAGTTTCTTTTCACGTTGTATTGTCATTCAACAACACACTCACACATACTCCGTTCTTAGTGAGTGAGAAGCTTCTTCCTAAAATAGCTGAGCTCTTACTGTTTGGGTTGGGGACCAGAAATACTTGTCTGTTGTTGCCAAGTTCATTCAAATTCCTCATGCTATACATCGCCACTACAGCCTGATTTGGTTTTAACCTAATTTTCCGATCTAGGAAAATTGGCACCTTCGGTTGATTAATCAAGATTTTATAAACAGGTTTGTTTTCACACTTCCTCTCGGGGTACTTGATTCGTATCAACCCGTCCTTAAGGTCGATCAAAACGTCGAATTTGCGCACGAAGTTTCGTCCTAGGATGAACTGGTCGGATTTGTCCAATTTTTCGACAGCCAGAAAACTCATCCAGAGATGCCTTCCTCCGAGTTATAGATTGCGCCCTGATTTGCCGCAGCCGTTCTGTTATTAGTCGGTATCAAATCCGACCTATTGAAGCCCATATCGGTCCAGTTGTGTATGGGCATGACACTGACCACAACTCCGGTGTCAACTAGTCCCTTCACGGAGAGTTGTCTGCCTGGCACGTCCAGTACGTGTGCTGCTAGGGCCGCATCTTGTTCAAGCATGGTATTCGTCGTACCTTAAGCTCTTCTTGGTCATTTGCATTGGTCAAGTGAGCTTTTGCGTAAATTTTTATGTCGTCCACGCTCATGAAAATCGGGTATGGGCCATATACTTCTATATAATGTCCATCTACTCTCATAAGTCTCGGCCCACCTGTTAGGAGTACCGCTCTCACGACCCTTGCAACTAATTTGGGTTCTTTTGCTCTCAAGTAGTCTGCATAGATGTCCAAGTGTACCATGGTGATTTCCGAGGGCTCACTTAAGCTCTTCACCACCTGATGACCTGCGACCCAATTGATTGACATTATCTTGCTTCCGTCTCTTGTCATAACAAAGGTCTTCCCTGAGATGACATTCAACTTCGTCTTGGGTTCCTGGTTGTCTTCTTCTTTCACTGTCTTCTCTAGGGTATCCAGTTTCTTGCGCAAATCTGTATTTTCCAGTTCAGACCTCACCCATAGTTCAACTTCTTTCGTAACTAACTCTTGTTGAACCTTCTGTAGTGTTTTCCGAGCCGCCAGGCCATAATCTACCCTGAGCGCACTAGCTGGTGCAGCCCCAAGGCTTGAGGAAATTGCCTCATCCGGCAAATTTTTCAAATTTTTAATTGTGATTGTGCCTTGTGTCACTTCTTTCTTCCGCCAGTCAGCTTCATTCATTACGCGTGCTCGACTAACCTTTAATCGTGAAAGCGCCGCTTAATGGCGTGGATGCTTCGCGTCCGCTACTGCATCCCTAAACTGAGTACAGTCCAATTTGAAATGGCCTTCCAGATTTCAAAAGAAACATCTCGGTCCATATTTCATTATGAGCCCTCTCACATATTCTTCGTGGTATTCGTCAGTTGCAACAACGTCGTGAAGAAAGTAATCAATCGCTTTCATGTTTTGTTAATACGTGGAACAGACTGAGACTTGATGGTTCAGTCAATCACAGTTAGCGCATGACATCCTTTTGTCCATGTCATCACGAGGTTTACCCCAATCAAAACTTGTGCCGGTATTCGTTCCGCGATTCTGTAGTAGCAATTCTGAGCCCTTGGTTTTGTTGTAGCGATTCTGAGCCCGTGGTTTTATGAGCAGATTTTCACGCAATTTCAAGCGCGAAACATTGCGCGTGGGCACGGAGTCCGCTGACAAGGTAGAGTGGGTGGCCAACCTGGTCTTCAGTTCATCACGCTTTACTCCGCCCAAGAACTTCAAGGTTAAGGCCAAGTTCCTTTCTATGATTCACCCATCAGGAATACAATTCCTTCTGAGCAGTTCGAGGCCATCCAAAATTTTGTCAATGGGCTCATCATATCTTTGGCGCCTCTATTCAAATTTCATCATCGCCTGATGCCCCTGCACACCCGAGCCGAAACAATTCAATCGGATTTCAAAGGTTTTGCGAGCACTGTCACGTTCATTTGTCCTTTTTGCCATCAAATAGATTAGGGCCGTGCCTTCTAAGTTGTTCGTCAATGCGCTACATTCCAGATTCTTTGAGAAGTTTTCTTCCTCAAAATGACTTCACTTCCTCTATCCAAGTATCAATGCAGCCATCTGACTCATCTTTGTAGGACTTCGGTCTCTTGGGTGTCCTTCACGACCTTTCTCCTCTCTCGGTAGACTTCAAAAGTTTAATAATGAACGTCTCAAGAGACCTGTTCAATGGTAGTCTCGCAAAAATGTGGTCAAACCCATCTGATCTGCGGCACTGTGGGCAAACGTGCCCCCGATGTGGCTTGCGCCTCTGGCGTGATTTGATCCGTGCAACCTGCCCTCGACCGGCTGCCCTAGGTCTCTCTCTATGGTTAGTCTCAAAACTTCTTCTAAGTCTCGGGGAGCCTCTGCATGTCTGGGGCTCTGAATCCGTCAGCAGCCTGCCGCGAGTTTTCCATTGGACCAGAATGATTTTCTTGGTTTCTGCTGCTCAAGAGTTCGTCAAGTTTGCCGGCACCATTAGATCAGTCTTAGCGTCCAATATTTTCTCCAAGTTTTTCCACGTTTGAGCATAGGTTTTGTCATGATCGTTCAACAGTCGCTCAATCTCCCGTGTCATTCTGCTGTCTCTTTCTTCAGATTCCTTGGTAGCTAGGGCCAACTCTCGACAAAGCACTAATGGGTGTTTTGTATCAACTGGCCTGGTCGCTTCTCCTAACCTCTCATGGCCCAGCTGAGCCCTCTCCACCACTCGATTGATCCTTTTCGTCATATCTTTCCGCAATTCTTCAAGGCATGTCATTACATTGGCAAACATGGCACTCACATCACTGTCTGTTCCTAAACTGGGGTCAGACCTAGAGACGATGACGTCAATTAAGGTTACAGCCTAGTGCTCGATGACGCTCCACCTTTTTGCGTGCCCATCGACATCATCAGCCTATCGAATAACGAGGACGCTCCCATAATTATCCAATCTGACATCGGTCTTGATGGCGAATTGGTCATTGCTTTCTTATTCTTCTCTTTTCTCGCGCTAAGAGTGAAATCCGTGTCCGAGTGCATTAGTCCTGGATGGTCGAAGCCAGAAGATAGTCCTTCAGTTTGGACCGATATCATGTGTTCATCGTTCGACGTTTTTAAACTCTTTTTTGCTCTTGAAATCGATTGTTCTTCCCTGGGACTTACGCTCGACATCATCGCGTTCTTACTCTGCTTGGCCAGAAAGGATTGCTCCTTTCTCCGACTATTGTTCACGGTCTCCGATCTAGAAGTCCCTTTCAATAAAAGTTCCTCTCCTGCATCGGCATCGAGACGCTCAGAGGTTTTCTGAGATTCTTCAATTCTTTTCCGCTCAAAGTCGTCTCCGGACCCTTTTATGAATTCGTGATGGTGGCGGTCGGGTCGGATCGGCGTTTGTTCCCCAACCTCGAAGGGATCAGTTGGTTTCACGTCTCCTGCCCGGTCTCAGCGTTTCGCTCTTCTTCACCATCTAGATTCTTCTCGCTTCTTAGTTTCATTCCGCTCACTAAAAGATCAGTACAACCTTCACTCGTTGCCTCACTAGCAAAAACGTCGGAGACTTAAATCTCCGCGTCAATTCTTTAAATATCTAGAAATATCTTTTTAGTCTCTTAGAGATTCTATGAATGACTCAGCTAAGATCAAACACGGCGTCTACCCAGAGATGATTTAATATTAACTCCACTCAAACACTTAGTGTATAATAGTATCGCAAAACTCGCAAGAAATAAAAACTTACACTTAACAATAAAACAACAACACACCCTATAGGTGACAGCGATATCTCGTATCAGTCTCATTTTACCGCTGCAGATGTATCAAATCACTGCCTCGTTTAAAATTAAACTATTATTTGTAAAGTAGCGGTGATGGCATCAAAATATATATAATTATTGATAAAATAAAACCTAATCTTAAAGAAAAAAACCTCACTCAATTGGAACACTCCAAATGAACGACGACCAGGACACTGTCGTCTCAAGCGAGTGTCTCTTTGGTAATGAACTCACCGAGGTACTCTTCTATATGTCCTGTGGTTGTTCGAGCAGTCCTACTAAGTAGCTCAAGGCAATCTCGGTTCGAAAGTGTTTAAAATCTAAGCAAACGCTCTTCCACACTCGGACAGCTCCAACTGCACGAGAGTAGCTAACAATTTTCTCTTCTCAAGTGAGTGATTCAAACCTAATACACTCACCGAGGTCTTCTTCTATGTGTCCTCGGATTGACCAAGCCTTCCTACTAAGCAGCTCAAGGCAAGCTCAAAACGAAAAAAGTAATCAAAAAAGTTTGTTAGGGTACTCCTGATGAACCCGATGTCGAATCCAAAGTTGATTACTTTACTAACGAGGGTTACTCAGAGCTTTAGTACACTCTGGAAAATTACCTCGGAGGGTTCCCTAAGGTTTTACAAATTTTCAACTCTTGTTTCGAAGAGGCCTCCGGCTAGCGCCAAAATGAATCCCAATAGACTAAATCTGCTCTGGGGGTTTTATCTGAACCACTTTGGAGGGTCCCTCAAATCATTTACATCGAGGAGGCATGTTAAGGGACTTAATAGTCTTCGGACGATTACCTCGGATGATTCCCCAAAAATCACGTATTTTGACCGCGGTATACATTGTGGGATAAAAATGAGGTTCTATAAAAATTTCCGTCGCTCGGAGGGTTCCCTAAAAACTGGACCCTCCAAATTGATAAATTCTTTTTAAAAAAAATTTCTGAAACTATCAACCAAAAAACGGTTGCGTGTCAGAAAATTGATCAAAAATTTCGACCTATGGTACCAAATTCATTGTAATTGGTTCGTCTAAGAGGAATCAGCAAAAATGCGTTTGCTAAATTGGCCTTTTTTCACTACCTAACAGTGCTTGAAACAGCACTGTAAAATACTGAAATAATTCATAAAAAACCGTACCAAAATTGGTTTAAAAACAAAAACTTGGCCAAAAACTATCGGTTTTGGACCCTCCGATTCCTTCCTTTTCCGATCAGTAAGTCTCTATTTCTATCCACGGAGCTATTCGGAGGGTTTTTGGTTTTTTGAAAATTGTTCTAATAACTGAACTCGTTGTGCTAGCAAGCTCCTAGCGTAAATGTTACTAACTCAAAAGAACAATCCTCAAATCATATTGACGAAATTCAGACAATTAAGGAAATTGCAGAAGCTTTATTTTGTTCGGAAAAACTTGTCTATCCAAAATTTTGGGGTTAACAGTTTGGTCAAGCATCGGTATTTTTCGATAAAATTAGGGTGTTTTTCTGGTCTAAACGGGAGATAGGTAAATGTAATAGTCGTTAATAATTTTTACTATATCCTCCTGTACACCATAACACCCGAATTGAGACCCTCAACTCGGAAATTTGCAATCGTTGGAGGGTAAAACTGGACCGCGCCAGTTGTGTCCCCCACCAACTAAGTCTACTGAAATATAACCCGAACGATTCTAAATTTGTGCTAACAATACCCAAATAGGAAAGTCAGATCACATCTCGTCCGGAATAAGTGCATACTGTCATTTTATGTCTTTTACTTTTTTGGTCATTTTTGGGTTTTTTTATCTTTATACTTTTTCGTTCTCAAGTAAATTTGTTTTTGTCTTTTTCTGGGTTATACACTGTTTCTGTGTGGTTTTACGCTCTCTCTTTAGTTCTTTTTGGTCCCGGGACCTTGGGATAACTGGTTCTAGACTTGCCACCTAACCCTCCGACCCCCGGAACTTTGGGTCCTAACCTAGTTAAAAAGCTGAATCGTACCAGGCAAAGGGTCCGCACCTTCCGCCTAGTACATTGCAGGACATTATGGCCTCTAGCTCGGGCATACGCCTGGAGCGGAGGGCTCGTCGCTGAAACGTTTGCTGATAGTGATGGTCTATTGCCTCCAACAATCCCACACAGGAGCGTCATAAAAACGTCTATGTAACATTCGCCCAGACATTACACGGTCACTGAGTGTAAAAAACTACCTATTGGCGACTGGCTGACGTCAGTTACTTAATTCTACTCTTTTTAACCGTCTAGACCTAGCTAAACAAAGGACTAAGTAAAAAATTACCATTTTTAGGCCTACAGTCAAACGGCGGTTTCATGACACGTGAGGGTACGGATCCGCTCTGGAGGATGTCCCACTTGACCTTCCTTCCATCTGATCTCCTTCAGTTAAGCGTCTTATCGTTTCGTGTTATCACGATGAAAGGCTTCGTTTTCTCTGTTTTTCTTTTGACTGATTTTCGTCTCGTTAATCCGGTTGTCTGTTTTTATAGTGTTTTTTGGACGAAATGGCCGTTTTCAAATTTCTGAGAATTTAATCTTCCTAATTGTTCTTTAAATTTTCCCTCTGCTTAGTTCAGCGTTTCCTGTGTTTTTCACTATTGATTATCGTCGCTCTGAATTTCACGTCTTTTCAGGTGTGGGAAAATTATAATTGTCTTTGCAACCAAACGAATTTTTGAAAAATAACGTGTCAATCCATATTAATCTCTCCGATTTCGTTCACTTCGATGATTAACACGACTTATCGCTCGAAACATCTAATCGTCCCACTGAACTGTAACAATTAAGAAATAGTTTCTCTTGGGCAAGCGTTTTTGGCCATTCTGGTCGAATGTCACAGCAATGTCTGGGGTTTTTCCAAAGAGACACTGACAGTGACAAGCAAGGCCATCGAGCGCAGTGTGCTTATCTATGAAGCACCAATCTGGTCCCCACCATTTTCCCTTAGCACAGTCAACAAAAATTTTCCCTTAGCACAGTAACTGGTTGTGTGAAGATGACAAATATTGATGAACTTCACTGGGAAACAAAATTCTTGCCTTTAAAGACTCACGCATGCTTAAATAAAATTTGAGACTCACTTTATGCTCAATTAATGACTCCATTTCAATTTAGATTCCGCAAAAATTTCTCAACACAAAATGCATCGATTTACGTAACAGAAAGTATCCGAAAAAAAACGATTATACAAAAAGTGTTCATGCAGGTTTATTTGACTCTATTTCACAATACTTTTGACTCTATTCAACATAAAATTTTAGAAAAAAAAATACGCTGTTCTTTTGAAGTTATTACGTTTAAAAAATCATTCTAAACGACCCATACGTAGCGAGGAAAATTGAATGCAAATAGTTAGGTCTAATTCTTGGTTCTAATCTTTCGTTTCAATCCTAAGCAAAAAAATTTGCAAAAATGGCCCATAGAAATAAAGCGATAGATACCATTAGATAAAAACTTTCCCATTGCCTTTGATTGCTTTGTTTCATTGCTTAGCTTTAGGTCATTTAGATTATGCTGCAATGTTTTGAAGCAAAATATTGCCATTTCAATGATTTCCTTAGACGCGCAGTTGAACTGGGCTTTGAAACACACTTTTTCAGATCTAAATATAAATTTTTTGGAGAACTACGGAAAAAAATCGTTTATCGGAGCTGAGAAAAGAATTGAGTTGAAATGTGTTAATTATCTATATCAGTATCTTGTTAAAACGGGCAAGCTTTTACAAATGCATTGAGGCTACAGACAGCGAATGATAGAATAATTTAACAAACAATGCAAATAATTATTGATAACCACTGTTCAACTGCTTCCCTGCAAAAAAATTTTAGTTTTTTTTTCTTCTGATTGTTAAAAAATGGAAATTGTTGCCCAGTAAATTAACCGTTCAAGAAAAAACTAAAAAAGTTTTACACTACTGAAATGAAATCTAATCCTAAATGAACGCATACAAAGACATGGCGTGAATTCCGTTTTCATTAGTTGATTTGCAGCAATTGTATGTTCAGTTTGACAATGTTTTTAAAAAATTTACCTTGATACAATTTGTACGATTGTACAAAAGTTTTTTTCACTCCTAAGTTGATTATTTTATTGATGTAATAAATTAATCTCATTTTATTCAAACATGAGTACTTTAATTAAAATTGAAAGTAATATCTATGATTATACTAATGCATTGACTATTCTGTATAGTAATTAAAGTGTTTCTTCTTCTTCAGAGACCTGCTGGTAAAACAAATTCTAGTCGGATGACAAGTGAGTCACTGGTGTGACTATCAGACAATCTAACATCCAGTTGGACGACGCATCGAACTCACTTTCCTCACAGCCTACAGTGTTGAAATCCAACAACATCTGGATGATGGCTTAATAAGTCGTAAAAGCTATCGGAAAGCTCTGAGGGTTATCCTTCACAACGAGGTCAAAAATTACCTCAAATCTTCAAAGCTATTAGAACCTGTACCATCCACCTCAAATGTCTGACAGTGAATCTGAGTTACCACGGAAATAGCGCATACAGCTTGCTCAATTTCGCTCCGGGTACAGTCCGATCACTCAGTCATACACAAGCCGCATAAAAAGGTAGATACACAATTTTTGACCAGACAGTAATGAGACGCCGCTTGACGTGCATTTTTTGTTTAGCTGCAATGGAAACCCAACTGGCCTGACTACTGAAGACCTCTGGCTTCATCGCATCGAAATTATTGAGTTCCCCAGACCTCAAATCACGAGGGAGTAGGAGAGCTGAACTCCCTTTAGAATCAAATCTAGTGAAAAAATGACAAACAGGCCCTCTTTTTAACAGCACACATCGACAACGACGAAGAGCTGACTTCAAAAATGGATCAGAAAAACCTAAACGAGTCCAGTGCTTAGACCGTAACCGTATTCAAGTAGCCATTCATATGGCATACCCCGACTTATCTTCTTGGGGACAAGGGCACTGGGCAGGGACTAGCTGAAACCCAATCAAAATTCATCTCATACGAAATCCGGCAGACGATGGCGTTGTGCGTAGCTGATACAACAACAACGTTTAAAAAGCTTGAGCATTGCGAGATAGTGAAGTCCGCATTTAAATATATAATAGATAGCAAACAAGAGGAGAAATTTGTTTGAATACATAATTAAAAGCTGTTTCTGTGAGCAGATAGTCCTCTCTTCGTAGCTCATTGTGGTGACAATTTCTTGTGTCACATGGATGTTGGACACTATGCTAATTTTTATTTCAACTTTCAGTAGCACGTGCTCAGCAGTAGTTCCAATACCACCCCACAGATCAATAAATATAAATTCCAAAAAAAAGATGATTTAAATGATATTTTTCCGCAAGCAAAGCGTTACAAGCTATCGCTTTGCTTGCAGATGAATATAATCATCTTCTCCCTTAAAGGAATGAAAATTAAGATTTGTCAAAAAAACCATGTTACCTTTGAGTCCTCATTTTACTGTTAAGCCATTGGACAAATTTGAACGCAAAATCAGGATTTGATTATTTATATACACTTCTGAGAAAAACAAAAACAGAAAATGACTGTTTTGAATATATTTTTTGAGAACTACAAAATGGAAATTTTACAAAAGCAGTTTTACCGAAGAGAAGTCCGGACTTTGAACAATTACTAGACTCTGATGTCAGAAATTTGCCGCAATTATTCACCAAATGTTTGTTATTCGAAACAAAAATATCTCTTCTTTAATTTTCGGCGTTTGTGAATAGGTTTTTTGTTTTTGTGAATAAGAACCAAAGTTACCAATCAGAGTTCTACATCATTGGTTCTACACCAGCAGGAATGTATCTCAAGGACAACGCTTGATTGGCCATACCTTTTGTTAGGGGGTCGGTTTTACTGTATTCGGGAAAACAACAAAAATATCAAAACTTGTGGGGTACCTTGATACTACTCAATCCTTCTGATTAAAAAATCAGAAGTTCGAAATTATCCTTGTAACCGAGGTTACAGTCAGGAGTCCCTTCATCACCTTATCCAGTCAAAATCCTCGGAAGTTTCCCGATATGGATAAGTAAAGTATAATGTGAAGAGAAGTAAAGAGAGTCAGATCGTAAAGAGAGTCACCAAATAAGCTCTCTTCAACACTGGGAAGTGTTGCAATCTCAACTCTTGGCCTTCCCGATTAATGAAATCAGCATAGTGACGATTGGGTCACCACAACCGTTACTTTCCGAATGGTCTCGGATCTTCTTACTTGTTCTTCTATTTATCTCTCTGCTTAGTTCAGCGCCTCGTGTGTTCTTCACTATTGATAATCTTCGCTCAGAACTTCACGGCTTTGTCAGTTGTTGCGAAAATTATAATTGTCGCGTGTCTCTACAATCAAACAAAATTTTAAAATTTCACGTGTCACTCCATGTTAACCTCTTTGAACTCTTCAATTCTATGAGTAACGCCACTAATTATTCTACTAAGGGCTAGGGAATCAACTACCGTTGTATCCCACAGGAGCTGCCCATTAACAGCCCATGGGATGAGCGTCAAACCGTCTGTTCGGTTCTGATATATCCTGTGGAGGTGTCGTGGCTCTATACCAGAAGAAATACGAGTGGAGGAAAGATTTTGCTTTATATGAGCTTTCAAATTTGAACGCCTAGAGAATATCCCTGCTTTATTGAGACAAGATACGTCATGCCATCCATAGTCGGTTACATCTCTTCCGCCAACGCATTTTCACACTTTCTTGAACCCAAGCGGAGTCGAATTGCAATTCTAAGCTGCTGAAATTATAGTTTCAATTTTAGAGTTTTACACGGTATGACATTCAACCACTGCGATTCGAACTTATCCTGGAAACACTTGAAATTGATTTAATTCAAAAGGTTCTGGTTTCAAAATCGTTATTGTAAATGAGCTCGGTCCAAATTTTTTAGATTCCGTTTTTCAGAGCGACTTCACATTTTGCTGGACCAAACCAAATTTCTAATTCATCATTATATGTTCCATCCTCATTTCAAAACAAAAGGCTTACTTCAGGTAGCTTTTGCTCCTACTGCTGAGGCTAAAAAAATACGGGTAAAGCTTGTAGGCGACCGGAAGAGACATCCAAGACACCTTTGACTGCTAGGAGAACTGCGTGCAAAAATTGGCTATCAATCCTTTTTACCTTGGTTACTTTCATAAAAAGTTTCTGAAAACTCGATCGTACTTTCCATTTTCACTTTGCAAAAAAAACAAGGATTGTTCGCAAAAAATATAAGAGCTTCGTTATGCTAAAGCGTTTTTTAAGAAGTAAAAACCATAATGTGCATCCAGGTTATCAATAAACTCCAGCTCAGCTATTTTTCAATTAACAGTTTATTTCGACAAGATTCCCCTGTAGGAGAACCCAAGATCATTGATTCATCCTTGGATTTGATTTTTGTTTTTGACCATAAATTTTGAAATTGACCTATATTTGTAATTTACCAGGTACTTGTATTGTGTCCTGGAAAACGTAGATCACATTTTTCTGTATTTATGCTAAAGCCATGATGCTTTCTGATTTCAGTAATTTGTAAGGTTTTGGAGCACTATCATTTAGTCGTCGGCTAGGTTTCCATCAGCCTAAAACCAAATGTTTATTTCGGATTCAAGTTTTTTACTAGCATCTGTATTGTTTCAGCAAAAAACTGTGGATACGTTACCATAATTGAAAGTTAGTAGACAAAATTAATTTAAGCAGTGAACAAAAATAATTAACGAAAAAACGAAAGTTTGTTTGAAGACTGAACATTGTTAATTTGTTTGGTATTTATTCTCAGAAATTCGACACCAAGTGTTGCCGGAGAAAAATTAGAATTGAGTGATATGTTCTTCAGATTGATTTTGTTGAGGGCAAAAAAAAGCAGATGCATTTTTTTATTTCGTTTTAATTGCAATAACCCTCGGACAAGCATATTTTATGGTGGTGACCGTTGCTGCAAACTTCTGCAATCATCTTTCGCTTTATACCGTTTGATGTCCTAAGGCCCATTGGGCGGCTGTCATAAAATTTGTGCAATTCTACCAGACAGCCGCCAAAATAGTTCTGACGATAAACGATCCCAATTGTGAAAAAAAGAAATGGGAAGGGTCAGTTTTGAATCGAAGTACTAATTCTTAAAGATTCGATTTGACCGCGCATGACACGTAACCATATAGTTTTTCATGAAAACACTGAAAAATCGCGAAAAAAAAGAATAGCGGTTTTCCTTGGTCGGAAACATATATATATATATATATATATATATATATATATATATATATATATATATATAGAGAGAGAGAGAGAGAGAGAGAGAGAGAGAGAAAATATTAGAACAGAAAAAATAGAGAAAAACCATTGAAAATTTAAATCAAGAAGAAGAAGCTCTGAACTGTAACGATTGTACGGTTACAATCATTACCGAGCAAATCATGTGAACCAGGAAGGCTAACGGGAGAAAATACAACCCTTCCCGACCGTGAAGAAGACGCTTCTTCACAAGGATTTGAGAAGTCGGAGGGCTCAAGGAGAACTGTATTTAACTAAATTTTGGCTTCCCGATATGGCCTGAATTTGCTTTATAACATCAGATTCACTTTCAAATCATAAGAAACTAGGGGTAAAGGGAACATTTGATTTATGTGCGATGGATAGGATGATTTTTTCTACTGAACAATTACACTAAAATTTCAGCAACTTAATTGTAAAAATATAATTGCCCTGAAAAATTTAGCTTTCAAGTAGTAACAACTTTGTCGACCAAATTTTTTGAGAACCGCATTGAAGTGGCCGGGGCAGACAAGGTAAAAACACGTAAAGCTCTTTTTAGACGCTAGCCAGTCGTTTTAGGATCTAGTTTTACTCTCCGTCGGTATGTACTTGCAATCTAGTGCAGCATATGGTCCAGTAGAATGCTTGTTTTGGCAAAATAACATAAGCCGCATCATTTTTTCCTGCAGTCTTTTGAGATGGGTTTTTTTTTCAATTCGTTGAGTGCGAGTGTAGATTGGTTGTATATAGGTACGCGATGGGCATATATTTTAGAGAAGAAAATTAATCCAAGATAACTGTAGGTGTTGATAAAATGGAGTTCGTCTCCGGCTCGAGTAAATTTGTACCTAGCAGCTACTATGCCCCCTTTCTAAATTTGGCTATCTTGCTTTTGTTGGTGTTGACTCCTATCTGATTTTGGAAAACTGAACAGTGTTGAAGATTAAAAAAAGATCAATAGAGATTGATTGTCCCAGTAGAAAGAGTCAAATAAATATAAAAAGTTCATTCATTTATCTTTCATTTATCTTTTCATAAGAACACACCTATTCATTCACACACCTGTTCTACCATATGCTTTGTATTTCATTTTGAATCCTTAAAAATCCTTTCAATTCTCCCTCACTTAAGTTTTTCGAGATAATTTGGGCAAAAAGACAAGTTCTTAGAATTTTTTGCGAGAAAAACGATAGTTAATGATTAGCAAAGCTAAAAAAAACTTAAAGTAACAACCGAGCAAGAGAATTGGTCTATGCTAAAGGCAAGCATGTGGAAAAAACAGGTTAATATTCAGGCGATGGCAGCTCTAATTTTAGCTCTGCCAGTAAATTATTCGTTCTGGTGAAACCGTTTTTCCCCTAAATTCCCCAGTTCCAACTCAATTTTTAAGGAAATTCAGTTCACACGCGGTTACTTATTTAAAACAATTGGCAGAAACAACCCTTAAAAAGTCTCTACGGAACTAAATGATAAAGTTTGTTGCAGAAGCAAAGAAGAGACGATGATCAGTTATAAAAAAAGTTTTGGTTTCATTTCATCCACCTTTTATTTTACTTTTTGAAAACATTTCACCAGTTATATTGATGAAAAGAAAATTATTTTGCATCAATTACTTCAAGATGAATATAATTATTGTTGAACAATTCTCAGAAAGTGTAGTTTTGTTTAAATTGGATTGATCATTGAAAAAAACCGGAGGAATATTTGAATCAAGATCTTTGCCCAAAAAGTTCCAATGATTATTACATTGAGGTTTATGAGGTTTTTGAGAACAATTCTATTTAGCTAGACAAAAAAACTAGTTGCTCATAAAAAATGAGCAAAGTGGTAAAAGATGGAGTGATGCTAAAACTGATATCAAGCACTTTGCTTCAATTGACCATAAATTTCACGATTTCTCCCTTCCAGCATAAATTCAGCTGATTTGAGCATTGTTTCTGGTTTGGCAACACTATATAACAGAAACCTTAGCCCTAATTAGATCAAGTCTTCTCATGATTTTGTTAATGAGAAAAAAAGAAGAAAAATTTCAAAGTTTAACAATATTTTTGGTCAATGTTTTGTGTCATTGTATCAACATGATACCAAATAATCAAATAGTTGTGGTTTTACGCTTTTCATAAAATACAGCAATGATTGTTTCACATTTAGAACAAAAAAGATTCACAACTTAGCCAAAAAATTTGGATTTCTGAAAACTGTTTAAAAAACTTGAGATTATTTCCAAATATTTGAGATAATTTCCAAAAACTTTATCATCTGAAACTTCAATCCGAAAATCTGAAACCTATTTCTAGACGTTGGGGAATCTATTACTCATCTCAAAAGATAGGATTCAATACAAGGAATTAACATTCCGTTTGGAATCTTAAAAATTATTGGCAAAATAGGGCGCCATTTTTTGAAGAACAAATATTATATCGAAACTTACCATCTTACCATCTGAAACTCTGAAACTTGTAACCTAAGCTAAAACATGGGAAATCTTTTTGCTAGGTTAATGCATAAGGTGAGGACCGGATACTCTATGGCTTATGTTAATACAGAGATCCCTCACCGACCCAACCAATTTTGCCGCGACATACACTACTGTGCTATGATACTTGGTTAATCATAAAAATGGCTTTGCCATTGGCGCCTCTTTTTTAGCATGTTTTTGGCTTAAATAGTACGAACACGCATTGAAGAAGGAAATTTTTTATTTGAGAAAATTCTCCACAAAAAATTGTTAATAAAACTTATAACCTAAGCTAAAACATGGGAAATCTTTTTGCTATGTTAATGCATAAGGTGAGGACCGGATACTCTATGGCTTATGTTAATACAGAGATCCCTCACCGACCCAACCAATTTTGCCGCGACATACACTACTGTGCCATGATACTTGGTTAATCATAAAAATGGCTTTGCCATTGGCGCCTCTTTTTTAGCATGTTTTTGGCTTTAATAGTACGAACACGCATTGAAGAAGGAAATTTTTTATTTGAGAAAATTCTCCACAAAAAATTGTTAATAAAACTTATAACCTAAGCTAAAACATGGGAAATCTTTTTGCTAGGTTAATGCATAAGGCGAGGACCGGATACTCTATGGCTTATGTTAATACAGAGATCCCTCACCGACCCAACCAATTTTGCCGCGACATACACTACTGTGCCATGATACTTGGTTAATCATAAAAATGGCTTAGCCATTGACGCCTCTTTTTTAGCATGTTTTTGGCTTTAATAGTACGAACACGCATTGAAGAAGGAAATTTTTGATTTGAGAAAATTCTCCACAAAAAATTGTTAATAAGTGTCCCCACAAGGCAACAAGCTGTTATCATCGGCTCAAAAAAGCTAGAAGGTGAGGAATGCTTGAAATATATCACTTTAATAGCGGAGATTTACATCAGACTACAATTACCGAAAAGTAACTGCAACTGTATGCTATTGTGAGAGTTGAAATTGGAGGATGGTAATCAAGGCAGAGCCACAAAGTGTGAAATTTTTCCCCTGTTTATTAATGATACAGTGAGGATGACCAATTGTAACCCTGAGGAAGTGCTTCAAATCGCCAATAGAATTCATTCTCACTCATAGTTCACTATTGAAACACCAAATGCATCAAGAAACCCAGCGTTTCGAGATTCAGAAGCTAACATAAATAAAACGGGTGAGTTAGCTGTGGATCATATCAAAAACCAACAGGTACAGTTATCACCCTCAACTTCAGGAGTCGGGCACTCCTTCAGTAGAAAAAAAGAGTGTAAATCAAGAAAAAGTCTTCTAGGATCCTTCTATATGTAAAACTTTTGCTATGGCAAAAAAATTCAAACGTAAACAGTAGTTGGATAGTCATTATCTAGAAGACTGGTCGTCTAGGGCTTAGCGTTGCACTGCATCTCGTGCCCTCAAAAAACCATTGGGGAGAAGAATAACACCAGGAGCAAGGGTAACAATCAGAAGTCCTCCAATAGCTGTAAGGACGTATGAACCATGCTGATTATTCAATGTCGAGGTAACCACAGTGGAAACTTTGCAAAAAGGCTTAAAATCACCGCCGGGCAAACAGTGTTCAAGACTAAAACTGTATACATTAGCTAGTTTTTTAAATTTTTTTGGATGATGATGCATTAAAATTGTGCAAAAGTATAATTTTTTTTACGTAATTGATTTGTCGTTGATTTTTTTAAGGTAACCAATTTGTTATTGCTGTTTTTTGATCAATAAAACCAAGGTTAAGTCAATTTTTTTTCAACTTTTCGTTCAATTCAGTTTAATGTCTATATTCGCATGACTTTTTCAGATTAAAAAATTTATTTTGGCTGCAAGCATAAAAAGACCGCAACGAAAATTAAAAAGAGGCAAAGTGAAGCTCGGCGCTACTTCCTATGCAACACAAAAATAACAAGGCAAACTAACCGACAAAACATCCGACGAAAACAAAAAAAACTATACTTTCAACAAAATGGCGGAAAAAAGTTATTGTTAAAATTTTGTCATCTGTGTATTGATTTTATCTTCAAAAAAATTTCTAGCAATCTGTGAAAAAATGAAATAAATGACAAGCAAGAATTAATTACAAAAATATATTATTCATTATGCTCAGACACTTATTTCAACATTTGCATTGATCCAAGTTGGAGGCATGGGTTTCCTAAAGCTTAAGATAGCAGGCTATAAGTTTTAAAGTTTGGAATGGTATGTTTCAAATGGTCAGATTCTAAGTTTCAAAAAAAAATTGCGACCAATTCTACTGACACAGCCATATTTAAGATTGTAAACTGGAATAATTAAAATCTTATTTTTTATGATTGGGAATACAATTTTTAGAGATAGACTTCAGATGAGTTTCGGATGATAAGTTGCAGAGTGTAAGTTTTTTTGGCAAAAAACTCAAGTTTTGAAGAAAAAAAATTCTGAAATATCATGTTTTTGGCCGATTTTTTGTGGCGTTTTTCAACTAACTGTGAAAAACCAATGCGATATTACGTGTACATTGTAAGAGGAATTGTTTATAGGTTTGTATTGGAACTCATCACTATCTCTCTTTCGCTTCTACAGAATAATTATTTATGAAATTTCCGTAGAAATTTTTTGTTTTAAGGTTGTCCTGCTTTCTGTTTCATATAGGTTCTGTGGTCAAAAATGGGAAAAATAATAGATAAATAGTATCAATTGAACAAAAAAATTACTGGTAGAAGTAAAAGTAGAACTGCAAACGTCTAAACTTCTGTTCTTTGTACATGTTTGAAATTAGCTGAAAACATTTCTTTTAGCCTATTTACACTAAGCTTTTTTCTTTTTTCTGGCCAACTACATTTTCTGTGATCAGTAAATATCATTTTTTTGCAAATAGACACAAAATATTTTTTTATTCTTAATTTTAGCACAAAGTTTCTCAAAATTGTTCAAGTGGGTGAATAATGGGGTCAGTTAAAACATTCGAAACATTCAAAATAGAATTCACGAGACAAGCAGCTGGTAAAAAACGAGAACAATTGGGTTGATTTTGATGTTCAGTTTGGTGAACAACAAAAATTAAACCTATCGATTGTATTCTGAAAACATTCAAAAACAAAAATACCAGAAAAAAAATCCGTTTCTTGAGGTTTTTTTCATGTAAAATTTACAACAGGACAATTCCTCACAAAATAAACTCAGAAATCAAATCCAAGTATAAATTGTATCAATTAAACAATTTTTCTTAGAATTCTTCAAGCAAAAATTTTACATTTCCTCCTAGTTTTTTAACTGAAAAAAAGAAGCTAGCTAGAGCCAAAACTTTGAACTCACAATAAGCGTTTTTGAATTGCTTCATGTTACATACAATTTTATTTAAAATTTATACAACTGAATGTGCTAAAACTGTTTGTGTAAAAACTCCTACAAAACCATCCTTATTTTCTTTAAAAATTTTTCTACATCAATTTTATAGGTTTTTTTCTAAGTAAAATTAACTATACGTAGAATTTGAAACGAGATTTTTGATTTATGCTTTCTCTATTTTCTTCCATAAGAAATATTTTTGCTTGATTTAAACAACAATAAAATATATGTTAGTAAAACACTGTATCAACTAGCCAAAGATTTTAAACCAGAATGAATAGTTCAGACAAAAAATGCTTAAAACACCTGAATTGTCACGTAATGTTACTTATTTATAAAAATAAACCAAAAAACAGGTAAACATAAACATTTATGCAAACTTTTTGAAACAAAATTTTTAACGTGACAGAAAATCACCTACAGATTGCAAGTTTTTTTGGTGAAATGAAACGCTTCTGGTCCATTTCCATTAGATTGTAAATTTACTTTTTTTTTGCTCAAAAACCATGATTCTGTCTTTAGATACACATATAATGGGGAACAAAAAACTTTGAATTAAACATACAAAACATTACAAAGCATAAAACTTATCGAATCATCATCAATCAGCAACAAAGACAAAATCTAGCAAAATTTGGGACAATTTTTGGCTTCACTAGGTGGTTTCAAAATCTGGTTGATATAGGCAATTTGCTTCAAGACTTCATTTTCTTTCGCAGTGAAGAGTCGAAATCTACGTAGGGTTGTTGACCTTGTATTTCTTGACTAAGACACAGGCTCTCCTCATGTTGTATGTTGCAAGTTCGTATCCTTTGCTACAATTGTCGAGCTACTGATCCATATTTGATTCTTTGCCAGAATTGATTTTATATATAGGTGCAAGTCCACAGTCTTCACAACCACAATAATTGTTTTTCTGCTTCTTTTTCACCAATTTAGACTTGCTGTTGCTTTTCGAAATGTATCAATTCAGTATTCGTGAATAGTTGAAAGCATTGTTCAAAACAAAGTTTCATTTTTTTTAGGAAATTGGGACCAAGCTAATTTCCCAATTGTTTTTTGATTTTTTGAAATTTCAATGTAATTGAGACCACCGTCTTTTCTGGAGTACTATTTGAATAGAAGAGCAAATTAATTAGATAAAGAGAACTGAAAAAAAATGATTTGAATTTTAAATAAATGGGGAAGTTAAAGTATGAGTCATCCCTCCACACGCCAAAAAAGCACAAAGAATAGATTTCGCTCATTGTAACAAATCAATTATGGCAAATTAGCTTCTTTCAACCAATTTGGAACGATTTCTAAGACAAATGAAATCTCCGCTTGCTCGTTAATAGCGCGAAATACAACGCGCGTTGATTCTCCCAAGGCCAAAATTACAATTTTTAAACCCCCATAACTTTAAGAAAATTGGTCACAGGTGAAATATTTTTTCAAGTTTAAGATCGCGACAACAAAAGCTTCCAAATGATATAAAAAAAGTCCCGTCAAAAATGGCTAGTTAAAAGGTCGAAATTTGTCTGAAGAAAAGAACCCATCCCGAGCACAAATACTTCGTTAATTTCGGATCGAAAGTCGGAACAATAATAGAAGTAAAAGACAAAAAATGAATCAAAATCAGTTCAAACTTTCTCGACTTTTACAAAGCATTGTTTTCAGTAACCTCATAAAAAAATTTTAGCATATCTTGGTCTTAGAAGCCGGTCGGACTAGTTTGGTGGTGGCTGTGGCGCTTACATGTAATGGCGTTTTTATGTAATGCATATACCAGGTTAAACCAACTAATCATTCGTGCTGTCGAGCAAGTTAATTTCGGATCGAAAGTCGGAACAATAATAGAAGTAAAAGACAAAAAATGAATCAAAATCAGTTCAAACTTTCTCGACTTTTACAAAGCA
This sequence comes from Symsagittifera roscoffensis, assembly GCF_963678635.1. Classification (NCBI taxonomy): domain Eukaryota; kingdom Metazoa; phylum Xenacoelomorpha; order Acoela; family Convolutidae; genus Symsagittifera; species Symsagittifera roscoffensis. Next base: position 79,217,020 of record NC_087062.1, read on the forward strand.
TTGTTTTCAGTAACCTCATAAAAATTTTTTAGCATATTTTGGTCTTAGAAGCCGGTCGGACTAGTTTGGTGGTGGCTGTGGCGCTTACATGTAATGGCGTTTTTATGTAATGCATATACCAGGTTAAACCAACTAATCATTCGTGCTGTCGAGCAAGTTTGACTTGGCTTTTAGATTTTGGCGTAAGCACAGGGGTCAGTTCCGCGTTCAGACAATTCGGCCAACTTCAAATTCAGACAATTCAGTCAAAATGAGTGAGACAATTCGGCCAAAGACTATTCAGACAGTTTTGAAGTTTTAAAACGTGCGCGCAAAAACTTTTCACATGCGGCAAAACATCAAAGCTTCCATTAGATGACTTATAAGTAATTCCTTTCAAATGCACATAAAACAATTAAAATTAACAGAACCAAAGATACCTAAGCATAAGAAAACGTTATACAACTCATTATGTTTCCACTTTTCGAATAATAGTTAAGCAAAAATCGAACTCAACAAAAACTGCGCAATACTTAAAATTTAACCAATTTACACGAAAGCAGACCCGAAATTGGGAATTTACAGGCGGTCAAAAAAGGTATCAGTTAAAGGGCTGACCACCCCTACCACGTACTGGCCACAGAACTACGCTGATATTCCTATCATGCCTTAGGCGGGGGAGAGTGCAACTGCCTATCAGGTAATTTGGGTAGTTGGTTGAAACTAAATTGAAACTTAAACTTTTTTAAAAGACAAACTAATTGCAATTAAAATATTGACCAACCAGAAACCAGTACCGCATTTAGCGCCTACTTTTTGTAGTTAAATGGTCCATTAACACAATTAACATTGATTAGTAAGTAGCTTGAACAACTGGTTGATTAGTATCCGAATTATTCTAATTCAATCACTTTTAGCAAAAGTTGACGTAAAATGGAAATCGTAATATCTGAACGCGGAAAAAAAACATCTATGTCTTGACGGTTATAGAAACCGTGAAAAAAACCAACTTAAGAACGGTCTCATTAAATGGCAATGTACAGTTGGAAATTGTAGAGCAGTGGGTTATTTGGACAAATAGCAAATATTTACCTTAAAAACCGAGCACGCTCATTTACCGAGCCCCTCAAAAATTCAAGCCAAGAAATTTGCTAATGAAGTTCGAGAAAAAGCCGCAAACACCGGTAACGCTCCCCGACAGATTGTGTTCAACGCCCAATTTGACCTGCCTCTTTATGCAGCGCCCACAACACCGAGTTACTCAACATCCCTTCGAAGTATAAACCGAATCAGGCAGCAAGCTTTGGAAACAATGCCAAAACCAAAAAACCTTGAGAGCGTCGACGAAATTCCTGAACCTCTCAAACTCACACACAGCGGTGATACGTTCCTGTATTTTGATTCTGGAAAGTCGGACAGTCGAGTTTTAGTTTTTGCAACACTATTAGCGCTTGATTTGCTTTCTCAGTCGGAAATCTGTCATTGTGATGGAACGTTTTCAGTGGCACCAGACGTCTTTTACTAGGTTTATACTATTCATGGTGTATTCGAAAACGCAGTTATACCCTTGGTGTATGCTCTGCTGCCCAATAAGACGCAAGACACTTACAAAAACTTTTTGGCAGCTTAGAGCAATTTGGAAAAAAGTAGTCAATGACTTTGAAGCCGCTGTTCGCAACGCTATAAAAAAAATGCAGTCTGATACAGAAGTTCAATTCTGTTTCTTCCACCTGGGCCAAGCAGTATGGCGCAATGTACAAAAACTTGGTTTTACGCGCAAGTACACGGACGATGATGAGTTTCGACTGAATGTCAAAAAATGATTTGCTTGGCTTTCGTTCCCATTGACGACGTTATTTTCGCTTTTGAGGCGCTCCGAAAAGAGGATCCCTCAGAGGAATTCCAGAGTCTATCGTACTACTTCGAAGACACCTATATTGGTGCTTGTCGAGGAAATAGACGCGTCAAACCAAAGTTTGATATTGCCGATTGGAACGTTTTCAATCGGGTGCTCAGCGGAGAACCTCGCACGAACAATGCGTTGGAGGCATGGAATGGCAGCTTCAATAAATTCGTATCGACAAAGAATCCAGCCCTCCCCAAGTTGATCACACATTTCAAAGATGAGCAAAAAAACGCCGAAACTAATGTAGAGAGACTGATGTCCGGTGATATTATCAGAAAACAGAAGCCCAAATTGCAAAAACTACAATCGAGACCATATACAGAAGTATTTAAAACTGTGTACCTTCAATGTACATACTTCGTAAAATTTTATGCATAGCAAGTTTGTTTTGATCTTTGAAATTTGTTATTTGATGTTTTACATTTCTTTGGTAAACTGTTGAAAGCCTTCTGACTCTAATCAAATTAGAAAAGTTTTATTATTCCCTTTTATCTTGTCTCTTTAATCTAAATAGGCCGAATTGTCTTTGGCTGAATTGTCTGAGTTTTTTTGGCTGAATTTTCTGTATTTTAAATCGGCTGAATTGTCTGTGGCTGAATTGTCTCTGCGCCGGTCAGTTCATATAGTAAATGGTATCGTTGGTAATAGTAAATTACTAAATGGGACAATTGTCCTATTTAGTAATTTACTATTACCAACGATACCATTTACTATATGAACTGACCGGCGCAGAAACAATTCAGCCACAGACAATTCAGCCGATTTAAAATACAGACAATTCAGCCAAAAAAACTCAGACAATTCAGCCAAAGACAATTCGGCCTATTTAGATTAAAGAGACAAGATAAAAGGGAATAATAAAACTTTTCTAATTTGATTAGAGTCAGAAGGCTTTCAACAGTTTACCAAAGAAATGTAAAACATCAAATAACAAATTTCAAAGATCAAAACAAACTTGCTATGCAAAAATTTCTACGAAATATGTACATTGAAGTTACACAGTTTTAAATACTTCTGTATATGGTCTCGATTGTAGTTTTTTGCATTTTGAACGAGTTTATCATTTGCTATTGAATATTTGGGCTTCTATTGGGTTTCTGTCAAACCGCTGAAACTTTGTCAAAAAAAATTTCCCTCGATTTGTTTTTATTTCAAGCAAACTAGGGTAACAAAAATGGTTCGATTGTTGTAAAATATTGAAAATTTTTCAGTCCCAATTTTTAAAAAATTATTGTTAATTATTAGTAGAAGTTATCAAAGAGTTAACTCGTTATCGGAAAACTTTGGTTTGATTTTTGTTCCATTTCTTGCAAGTAAAGCGCGCGAGCAGAAATTGAAAAAATTGCTTTTTTTCTCCATATATTTTTATTCTACACGCGAAAACCATTTTATGGAACTTCATTTACCAATTGAATCAACGTACTTAGAAAAAGTCTTAATAGAACCAAAGATAAGGCTGTTCAGTTTGTTTTTTCTTGTAACCTTTTGAGCCGTTTACATGTTTGGCGTGATAAGAGGAAACACGAAAAAAAATCTGAAAGAATCAGTGTTATAGATATAGGAATTTAGGATTGGGATTGGTAAAGTTATGATCCGCGCAGGGATCATTGGGTATAGAAAGTCTGTAATGATTATCCTTCATGAAAACGAATGATCCCTATGTATAGTTAATGATCCTATTATAGCATTAAAACTGTCCTATTGAACCCTGGAGTTTTGTTTTAAAACAAAACTCCAGGGTTCAATAGGATAATTTTATTGCTATAATAGGATCATTAATTATACATAGGGATCATTCGTTTTCTATAGGGATCATTAAAAATAAGTGTGTATCCCTAGTCAGAAATTGGATATTTAGATATACACAGTATTTTGGGGATCATTATTTGACCATAGAAACCTTTAGATAACGATCTTTGATAACTTCTACTAATAATTAACAATAATTTTTTTTAAATTGGGACTGAAAAACTTTCAATATTGTACAACAATCAAACCATTTTTGTTAACCTAGTTTGCTTGAAATAAAAACAAATCGAGGGACAATTTTTTTGACAAAGTTTCAGCGGTTTGAAATGTAACACCCGTTGTCTCTTGTCTGATTCTCATTAAATCAAGTTCAATCATCATAAGAACCGGAAATCTAAATTTTTGCGGCCATTATGCAATAACCTTTTTCATACTGTTTACTGGTTCACTGTTTTCAATTCACATTAAAAAAGATCTTCATATATTTATGAATGATTTTTTTTCTACAAGCTATATGATAAGAATTGTTTAATTGATATGGCCGTCATCATGAAAATTAGGAACCAAAATAAACTCAACAAGGACTTGGAGGCAACATAATCAATTTGCCAACTTTTCAACGCCACTTCAAAGCCTTGCTCACTCTTCAAGGTGATCTGCTTTTGGGTGATAGCAGTATTCGCCCCGAACATGCTGCGGCTCGGTTGGTTATTGAACTGAAGTATGTAATACATACAAAAAAGCTATCTGTGAGTATCCACCATTTACAATAATGGATCGCACCGTGAGTTATCAAAATTTCTTCAATTTACATTAGTTGACAAAGAGTGGAACGTAGTCCTAACACCCTCAAATATCGTTCAGATTTAATGGTTGTTTACCCAGTTATGTTTCAAAAAATCCAAAATCTTTTTTTTGTTATTAATACCGAGCCAGAAGGAAGGCGCGGTGAGTATTAGTTGTAGCTTGATTAGCTTTTTCGTATTCACAAAATTTGGGACAGCTTGAATCAAACTCATTTTTCTTTAAAACTTTTTTTAGCTCGTAGTTAGATTTCATCACTCACGGATTGAGCACATATAGTTTTTCTCGAGAATCCCATTACTCGCATCTTTGCTCGTTGTAGAAGGAAAATGGCCGAGTGTTCTTCAGACCCATGTTAAAAGACCTCTCAGACTTTTGCTGCCTCTTTGTACAGAAAAGACAAAGTTTAGAAAATTGATTGACAAAAAATAGTGTCAGAGTCCTTCTGTGACGGCAGTTGTATATTAAAATCAACTTTCTGTACATATGGCTGACACTCATTTATGATCTTTTCGGTCATGCCTTCCATCAGTATCCAGCTGCTGTGCCGAGCAATTTTCCGCCGCCTCCATCAGTTAATCTTTGTGGTCCACGTTGAGCGTCGTCGGTTTTGTATAAAAACCAGCACAATTTTTTTCCATCATCAATCCACCGTCAATATTGTTTGAAATTATTCAGAATATGCGCGGCTCTCATTTAGCTCTTCATCGTCTGTCGGATCGTCGTTGAACAGTTTAACTGCCATTTTCATCTGTGCCCCGACTTGATTGTTCGACCCTGGAGAAGTATCTTAGCAGTCTATGTATTCTTCTTTTGCAAACAGTTGAACGAGTCTTTTTTTATCATTTGTCAGTTATTCTCAGTTTTCAGATATTCACCGCAAGTCTTAAACTCTACAATGCAGGGTTTTTTTGTATTTATTTTGCACACTTGATTTTTAATACAAAACTAAGTGTTGGTGTTCCTGATTTCATATGCAAAAATAAGCATATTGTGAAACATTTACAAATTCAGATGCCTTCTCATTAAAAGAGAAACTTAAATAAAATGAAAGAGGTTTTTCGTTTTGTTTCATATAATTAATGATTTATTTTTTTCATTGTTTTTCTTGAGTCGAGTATCAATCAGGTACTTTCAAAATAAAATAGTTGAAATAAAAAACCATAAGAGTCAAACTCAGTTCAAACTTTTAAATATAATTGTTTTCAGTAATCCTATAAAGTTTTTTGGCATACTAGAGTCTTAGAAGCCGGTCGGTAATTGCAAGACTAGTATAGTGGTAGTTGGGACTTTTACATGTAATGGTGTTTTTATGTAATGCATATACCAGGTTAAACCAATTGATCTTTCGTGCTGTCAAACAAATTTGACTTGGCTTTTAGATTTTGGCGTATACACAGAGGTCAATTCATATAGTAAATGGTATCGTTGGTAATAGTAAATTACTATTTGGGATCATTAGAAAAAAGCAATACTCCAGGACTTAATAGGATAATTTTTGTGCTCAAGAATCATATAGTATAACAGGGATCGTTAGTGATACTTAGAGATCATTAATTATACATAGGGATCATTCGCTTTTTATAGGGATTATTGGTAATAAGTGTGTATTCCTAGTCATGCGTAGTATATGTAGTTATACACAGTGTTTTGGGTATCATGATTGAACATAGAAACCTTTAGATTTGGGTAGGATTGTTTTTATATAGTGATCATTAGTTATACTTAGGGATGAGACTTTTTTCAAGCAATGTTGATGCAATTGGCCTATGAAGTTTCATAAAATGGTTTCGCTTGATTTGTTTTGCTTGATAAATAACGGCTTGATTTTTCCCAGTTCCGAATCGCGAAGGAAGTGTCGAATCATTTGTGCTCTGGATGGTTGTTTCTCCAGATCAATTTGGGCATTTTAAGTGGCCATATTTTTGTTTAAACAATTTTGTACCATCTAAAAGTTTTTGATTTTGTGAGCTTAATTTTAAAAGATATTACATCATGCGATCATTTTCTAAAGTTATGGGTTTAAAGATTGCCAATTTGACCAAATTGAGACAATTAATGCGTTTATAGCTCACTTATTATTTTGTGCTATAAACGCGTAAGCGGAGACTTAACCGGTCTTACAAATAGTTCCAAAATTAATTAAGGTGTCTTAATTGGTCTGTTTTTTTGTTTCGATATAGGGAAAACACATCACTTTGAACTTAAGATAGCGTGTAGGGGAATGATTTTTAACGAAAACTGAGAATATAGTTTTTTCAGCATCCAGTTATCAAGTTCGTCGATATTTTCTTGGATTAAACACTACTCCATAAAACCTAAACATATGCGAAATATTCATAGCTTCGCTCTAATACGAGCAGTCGCGTTGATATTCAGGAGGAAGATTGTTTACTAATTGGGGGGGATTGTTCACGCAGGTTTTTGTATCTAACCCCAGCCATGCAATTACTGTTTTTTTTTGGAATAAACAGAACAATCCCCTTCTCCAAGCACCGCAAGCAGCAATCTCCCGCCCAGCCATCTGCTGAATTTCAAAAATGTTTTTGTTTGCCTCACAATTAAATTGAACCACAAGTTTTTCGATAAGAGATTCACTTTAACCACTTATAATCATCTAAAACAAAACTGTTTGTATGTTGCAAATGCCTTTTAATCTTAATGAAGCAAGGCTTGCGATTTCTAAAAATGATTCAAAATTCAGAAAAATATATAATTATTTCTTCTTTTTGAATTTTTGGCAATCACAATCTCACACGCTATGTAAAATAAAATTGATAGAACTCGAATGCAGCAAAAAAAATACAGCAATAAATGTAACGAGACTGCTCGTATCGGGGCGAAGCCCTGAATGTTCCGACCGCCTTTTAAAATTTATGGAGCAGTAATAAAATTTAAAAATTCAATGAAATAAAACAAAATGAAAAAAAAAATTTTTTTCTCTAAAATTTGAATTTCATTATGAAAATCATCCCCCCACAAGCCATTTAAAGTACAAAAGGATAGATTTCGCTCCTTGTAACAAACCAATTATGGCAAATAAGCTTCTTTTAACCAATTTGGAACGATTTCAAAGACGGATTAACTCTCCGCTTACGCGTTAATAGCGAGAAATATATCGCGCATTAATTGTCCCAAATTGGCCAAAATGGCAAAATTTAAACCCCCGTAACTTTACGAAAAAAGATCACAGGTGAAATATCTTTTCAAATTTGAGCTCAAGACAACAATACCTTTCGAATGATATAAAAAAATTCCGTCGAAAATGGCTAGTTAAAAAGTCAAAATTTGTCTGAAGAAAAAAAAACCCACCCCGAGCACAAATATTCCGTCACTTTCGTATCGAAAGTCGGAACAACAAGACTGCTCGTATCAGGGCGAGGTCCTGAATTTCCCGACCGCCTTTTAAGGTCTATGGAGTAGTATTAGCATAAAAATTAAATGTGAAAAGTTAAAATATGTTTTTTTAACTTGAGACATTTGCAAAAATCATCCTCCCACACGCCATATAAAGTACAAAATGATAAACTTCGCTCTTAGTAACAAACAAATCAATTATGGCAAATTAGCTTCCTTCAACAATTTCGGAACGATTTCTAAGACGGATTAAATTTCCGCTTACGCGTTAATAGCACGAAAAATATTGCGCGTTAAATGCCCCAAATTGGTCAAAATGGCAAAATTTAAGCCCCCATAACTTAAAGAAAAAGGATCACCGGTGAAAAAATTCCTTCAAAAATGGCTAGTTAAAAGTCAAAATTTATCTGAAGAATGAAAAACTCTCTCCGAGCACAAATTTTCCGTTACTTTCGTAACAAAAGTCGGAACAAAAATTAGCCCGCCTCAATTCAATTTGGAGCTTTTTTAGACGCAATAAATCTCTTCTTACGGTTTAGTTAGACAAATAACACCGCTCGTTAATTACCCCAAGTTGACCAATTTGATAATGTTTGAACCCCCATAATTTTTTGAAAAATAATCACAGGTGAAATAACTTTGCAAGTTTGACTTCAAGACATCGGAAACTTTTGTGCTGATTTTTTTGAAAAAAAATCCGTCGAAAGTAAATTGTTTTTTTTTTGTGAAAATAGAGAGGAATATATCTGCTTGAGGTATTTTTATTCAGACCGATTCCAAAACAAACGTTTGATCACTTGGGGGATAACTCTCTGGAACGTGGGTCCCGCTCGGTGCTCACAAAGTTTGATTAAATTGACACGAAACTATCCAACCTGCTCGTTTTATATTTTGATGCTGAAAGTATAAAGAAAATTATTTACACGCCGCAATTCATCCCGCACTACATTATAATTCCAAATTAAAATGAGGCAAGTTTAATGTTTTAAAATTTCGGAATTCGAAGAAAAAGCGGAATTTTTATGCTTGGTGTGTTTTTTTATTCAGTCAATTTTCGACTTGACTTGTTGGGTAAGCGTTTTTGACGGAATTGTTTTAAACCATCTGAAAGATATTTTTGTCCTGAGCTCCAACTTTAATGAACAATTCTTCTTTGATTGTTTTTCATAAAATTACGGGGTTTAGAAAATTGCTAATTGGTCAGTTTAGGATAACTTACGTGCTAACACGTTATAACACGTTATAACACGCTTCTTATAACACGACTAAAAAAACAAATTAATGCGTTCCAAACAGAACAAGACTGCTCGTATCAGGGCGAAGCCCTGAATGTTCCGACTGCCTTTTAAGATGGAGCAGCAGTAATAACATAAAAAATTAAATGAAATAAAATAAAATGAATTTTTTTTTCTTCTAAAATTTGAATTTTTTTATGAAAATCATCCCCCCACACGCCATATAAAGTACAAAAAGATAGATTTCGTTCCTTGTAACAAATCAATTATGGCAAATAAGCTTCGCTCAACCAATTTGGAACGATTTCTAAGACGGAATAAATCTCCGCTTAATTATATCGCGCGTTAATTGTCCCAAATTGGTCAAAATGGCAATCTTTTAACCCTCATAATTTTACAAAAAATGATCACAGGTAAAATATCTTTTCAAATTCAAGCTCAGGACAACAATGGCTTTCGAATGATATTTAAAAAAGTTCCGTCAAAAATGTTAGTTAAAAAGTCGAAATTTGTCTGAAGAAAAAAAAACGCACCCCGAGCATAAATATTCCGTTACTTTCGTATCGAAAGTCGGAACAATTAGGGCCATCAATTTAATCTTGTTAACGCAATACGAGTTGCTAAACACACCCTTAATTTTTAACAATGTGCGGGCAGATAAAATGAAGAAAAATTTCAGGAAAAAAAATTTTTTCTCAATTATTTTGTCAATTATTCAAAAAAAAAATTATTGGCCTTAAATGCATTCGGAACATTCAGGGCTGATAATAATTTTGGCTCTATTAAAAATTCTTTTCTGAATAAACTGTGTGTTTTATCCCACCAAAATCGATTTGGTATGCCTGTTTTTAAGGTTGATCATAATATAGTTTTTATTTTTCATTGTATATTGCTTGCGTGTTGAGAAAACGTTCCGCGTTTCTTGTTTTTCAATGTGTGCTTTCGCGTGCATGTGTTTTTAAAATAACTATTCATTTATTTTCCCAGCTCAGTTTCCGCTTATGATGTTTCAGGGAAATTAAAATTCACTTTTAAACAGCATTGTCGTTGCAACAATTTTTATCCAAACGAGGAGTTGTGTTATAAAAAAAAAAACAGAAGATTGGCTTCTTTTTCGATCTAGATCCTTCTATTTCTTGAAGATTGACATTATTAGCTTCCATTAAACTATCGCTCGCTAATTATTCCAAATTTGGTCTTAAACTTGAGCTCGGGACATCAAAAGCTTTCAGATGATAAAAATCACACCCGTCAAAAATGGCTAGTTAAAAGTTAAATATCTGAAGAAAAAACTCATATCAAGCCAAAGCATTTTGTCTTTTTCTGTGAAAAATGGTCCAAAAGCTGAAGTTAGCGTTTTAAAAGATTTAATTCAACCGCATGTTCAATTTGAATATAGAAATTATGTATAATTTTTCAAAGCAAAACGGCTTCATGCAATTTTACCACTTTGCAAACATATTTTACAGAACAAACTTCGCTGATCTAGCAACTGAGTTTTCTCAATCGCACTATCGTCTTGTTTTTCGTCGCTTGAAAGTTTAATTAACTTTTGTTGAATCGAAGCTGTACTTCATACGCAGAAGCTGTACGAAACATTTGTCCTTCATGCATTAATTTAACTCAATAATTCTATATAGTTTCCGCCCGACCGTCCCAGCTGGGTCCTAATTAACTTGACTTCCACGCATTGGGCATAACTTTATGAGGTTAGTTATTCGAGCATTCTATTTCTAAATTTACGTTGGCTTTTTTTTCTGGTTAAGGTAGCCGAATTATACATCGACCCATGGATTGACCTTTGTCCGCTTTTACACCAAGCTATGAAGGTCGACCAAAATTTTCTGGTCAATCACGGTCACAAAAGTGAATTCATAAGTGGACCGGGATCATTAAATGACTCGACATGGTCGATTCATAGATGAGTCGAAACGGTAGTAAAATAATCATAACCGTAGATTCATGCATTGACAAGGCGTCTTACATGGTCCATCCGACAGAGTCGAAACATGTGCCAATAAGGTCGATACTTGAGTCGGAACAGAGTCGATACACGAGTAGAAAAAGGTCAATTATGATCAACAAGGTCGATTAATAAGTCAAAAACTGGGCAAAGCATGAGCACACAGGGTCGAAATGCGAGTCGAAAGGGTCGATACACAAGTCAATCATGTCCGACACATGACTCGATGGGGTCAATCCATGAGTCGATCAGAATCGAACACGAGTTGAAAAGTGTTGAATACCATAGCAGGTTCAATACATAAGTTAACCACGGCCTTCAATTGAGTCGACAGTGCTTTTAATAAATCGATTACGGTCGAAATAGTCTACAGATGATTCAACCAGCTTAATAATGATCCAGAATGTTTTGGTTCTTAGGTTCATTTAACATAAAAGTTGCTGTAAAAAAATCTCTAAACCAAAGCATGAGATGCCATAGCTTTTGTTTCATCTGAAGACAGAATTTTATCACAAAACAAATCGGTACTTGACCCTTTTGACTGGTGCTGTGACTCTTGTATGGCATGCAAAGATCATGTTGACTCATGCATCGACACTGTCGATTGTCGTAGTTTCATTTTCAACCCTTTATATTCTTTGATCGACCGTGGTCTACTTATGTGTCCACAATGTTGACCTCGATCAGCCCTTGAGACTCATTTATCCCGGGTCGAGGTATTCACTTTATGTTTCGACCTCTAGAGCGCGATCGAGCACATTTTTTTTGGTCAAGCACGGTCGAAAAATACCAAATTTCGTTCGAAACAGTCAAAAGATGAAGCGACCACCTCGACCTGGGATCAACTCGGGTCGATTTTTTTATCGAATTTGTTCGACCAAAGTTTGTCAGTCGACCCATATAACTTGACAACCCTTCTGTGCTGATATCGAAAAAATTTCGTCAAAATAAATTGTTTATTGTTTCAACTTTTGAAGAAAGTGAGGAATATATCTGCTCGGGGTGCTTTAGTTCAGACCGATTCCAAAAACAAACTTAACATTTGCTCACCCCTGAGTGAGCAAATGTTAAGTTTTCTTAGCTCCCTGGAACGCGGTCCCCGTCTGGTGCTAACAACATTATATTAAAGTGACACGAAAGTTTCCAAACTGCTCGTTTTATTTTTTGATGCTGAAAGTGAAACGGGATGGGAGGGGATGAAAGTGTAACGGGGTCAATTTGGGATAATAAGCGTGCTCTTTTTTGCATTCTTATAACACGCCCACGCAAGCAAATTAATGCGTTCCAAACAGAATTAGGGCCATCGATTAAATCCTATTAACAAAGTACGAGTTGCTAAACACAGCCTTAGTTTTTAAGATAGTGTACGGGGAGATAAAATGAAGAAAAACTTATGAGAAAATTTTTTCTATAACTTATGAGAAAAAACTTATGAGAACGTTTTTTCTAAATTATTTTGTCAATCCTTAAAAAAAACAATCTTTACTTGCCCTTAATTGCAGTCGGAATATTCAGGTTTTTCCTGATATTAATATCGACTGTAGTCTAATTTCTTTTCGGAAAAAGCTGTGCTTTTTCCCGCCTAAATCGATTTGGTGTGTTTGATTTTAAGATTGAACATAAATAGTTTTCATTTTTCCTTGTATATTGTTTTCGCGGTAAAAATTTTCTAGTTTTTATATGTGCGCTTTGCGTGCATGCGTGTTTAAAATAACTATTCGTTTATTTTCTCAGATCAGTTTCCGCTTATGCTATTTCTGTGAAATGAATTTTTTTTAAACAGCTATAATTTTAATCCAAGCGACGAGTTGTGTTAATCCAACCCGGGCTACCTGTCCATGGAAAACCATCCCTGGAGCCAGGAGGCTTGGCGAGAGGGAAAACCAAGTCAAAGTCTTGCAATGATTAATATGGCTTGGCTAGATCGGTCTAAGAGTCCTGGACTGGTATTCAAAGATTTTTGCTAGGAACCAGGGCTGGAATCCCAGTTTCTTAGGCGAATTTTAAAATTAACAAACGCCTACAAACCTGGCTGAAAGCAAGCTCAAGACCAATTTTTTGGGTCTGAAGACAAAAAACTCTCATATTAACTACCAGTGAGCTTTGATTCCATAACTCAACTTAGCGACCCAGGTATTGTTTATTAAATTCACAAGTATTTGCTAGAGAAAAACTTTCAGTTCGTCAGAATCATTTGTTATACAAAACTCCCTTCCAAACTAGCTTTATAAAGCTTATTTAATTTAACAAAAATTTCTCCAAAAATTATCTCAAAATTAACAGTTGTTTGTTTGTTGCATATCGGAAAATACTATGGGGTTCCTTAAAGATAAAACTTCAGATCAAATTAAGTTCCAGAAATGGATTTCAAATTACCGAGGCCCTGAAAAACTAGTCAAGTTGACTAAGCAACGCGAAAGACTATTAAAATTAGCCTAACCGGTTCCCATTAGTGTTACCTTAAATAATTTATCTGAAGAAAAAAACCGATCGCAGCTCGCCGCAGAATGACTAATTTCTATTTCAGAAAAAGGACAAACTATTTAAGCAATCCTCATTTTTCAGAGTTTTTAATGAAAGTTTAAACTGAAAATGGATAAATCAGCGCGGAGTTGTTTCCAATTTATTGTTTTTGTTTAACAATTTCCGAGTAGCATAATATAGTGCGGCCTACAAAACTTCAAGCTTTTTTTCATACTCGCGATAAATAAAATAGTCGACTTTGATTGAACACCGCACTCCGGTCTGTTATAGCTTGAACTGAACAATAATAGCTGCGTACATACTGACCAAACCCATCGATTAGTGACCAAACCCATAGTGACCAAACCCATAAAAGCTGCGTACGTCACCAACCACCGCATAGTATTTTACCCTTTTTTTCTGCTCAATGTTATCCTGTCTATCTTGAGGTTTTAAATTTTGCCCACTACTCGGCTGCCCGCACCCAGTTTCAAGACATAATAATAGATCATATCAAGGGCGGATCTAGGATTTTCTCGAGGGGGGACGGATTTTCAAAAAAATTTCCAAAATTTTGACGACTTTTTTTTTAGGTCGACCAAATTGATTTTTCGAGCTCTCCCAAAGCACTGTTTTGCCCCTATTTAGGCAGAATTGTCTGCGCCGCAGGCAAATTTTTGAAAAAACAGTAAAAAAAGTTCTTTTTGGGCACTTTTTGAAACATTTTGACAAAAAAATCGCGTTTTTTTTTGGCGCGCGCTCCCCTTCAATGTTAGTATAGTATGTTAGAAAAGTTTTAGGGTCGGTCGGCCAAAAAGGGATTTCTGAAAAAGTATAAAAGGGTAGACCTTTTGGGTCGGCAGAGGGTCGAATCCCTGAAAGGAGGAGGCGTCCGCCCCCCGCCCCCCGCCCCCCCTAAATCCGCCCCTGGATCATATTATGATTTTAGTAGTTGCCTTATTGAAAATCTTAAAAAAAAATCTGATTAAAATATCCTGCCGAAACCTTTTTGAACCCTCTAAAAACGTGACATTTTTGCTTCTGTCTGTTCAAATTGGGTGCCGGATATCAGAACGACGAAGTTTGAAGCCAGGTTGAAAAAATATCACAAGAATTAACTATTCTGAACAAAAGTTGATTTTTGATGATAATTTAGAAGAGTTTTGAAGCGCCTAAAATAGTTTGAGCTTCGGCCTGAACTCCCCTGTTGTCCTAGACTCGTTCAAATAATTCAAATAATGTTTTTTTTAAGTTACATAAAATATTCAAACTAATATCTTGCTTCAGCAGAATGAAAAACAATGATTACCTCTTAAACCATTTTGTGTTCCCCCGAAAAATTGACACGAAAACATCCCCGTATAATCGTGAGTCGTCCTACAAACCCTCCTCGAATGAAACGGAAGACGACCGTGAAAACTGTTCATTTGTATTATTATTCTTGCGAGGGCTAAAAGAGGTGAATGGAACCTTGCCAAAACTTATACCACCGAAAAACAGGGCGCAATTAGATCGAATCTTCAACCGCTGGCGTCAATATCAAAAATGGCCTTCAATAAATGCCGAGCAACTCAAGGAAGCTACCGACAATTTCCGAGTTCCAGGCGACTATTTGCCGATGATTTGCGAAAACAAAAACGCACTGCTGGTGTTCAGAGTACCATTATCAAAGGATGAGGCGATGACTGGCGGGGGCTCAGAGACCATTTTGGTGAATGCAACACAATTACTGCTATCAGCTGAGGTGTTTTTAAACGACAAGGAATGTCCAGTTCGTCAGTTACCCGATGGACCAACCTTTGCGGTTCCTCAAGAAAAGGTAAGAGTATTCATCATCGAAAAGACCACAAATCTTACCATAAAACAAAAAATTCCGAGTATACGTCTGTTAAGACTTTCGAAATTTCAAAACAATAAACTCCCACTCGTTTCATCACCGAAATACACATTGAAAGCAACTTTGCTCAGCGCAAAAAATCTTCAAAACTCGAATTTTTTTTTTGAAAAAGTTTAAAAATTAGCAAAAATAACTGTTGTTCCGACCATTGAAAATGAGGAGGAACTTTGTATTCGGGTGTGTTTTAGTATTTTTTCCACGCAAAACCAGGTACCACAAATAACAATCGGACTGGGTTGAGTGATGTATCATATTAAAGCCCTTACAGTAGTGATTCGAACCATTTTTTAAAAAAATGAAAAAAATTCCCCAGTCGAGAAAAGCCGGTTTGAAATTTTTGATTTTTTGCCTTAATTCGAGCAAATAAATCAAGCGAGCAGGCTTACAACAGCTGAATTATGCCTAAATTAAGACCTTATAACTTATTTTTAAGCAAGTAAAACTTACTTTTGGAGTTTTTTAGTTTCATTTTGAAAGCAAAACTTCAAAAAAAAATTTTAAGTTTTTTTTCTAGTCATTTTTCTGCATTTTTTTGCTATTACTGTCTAAATGTGCCTAAATTATAATTTTACCACACCGTGCAGAAAGAACTACACTAATTTGGAAAAAAAACTTTATAAACCGTAGTTTACTAAAGACCATGGTCGGAACCAGGGGCAGATTTAGGGGGGGTGGGGGGGGGGGGGGGCGGACGCTCTTCTTCAGGAATTCGACCCCCTGCCGACCCTTTGGCAGAGAACCCTTTGTACTATTTTGAGATATCCATTTTTGTTGACGGACCCTAAAATTTTTCTAAAGGCGCCTTTGGCGCCAATATATACTAATTTTGAGGAGGGAGCGCGCGCCGAAAAAACGCGATTTTTTGGTAAACATTTTCCAAAAAGTTCCTAAAAATGCCTTTTTTGGCCCGTTTTTTCAAAATTTTACCTGCGGCGCAGAAATAAAACAGGGTCTTTTTTGTGGTTTAGGAGAGCTCAAAAGATCAATTCGGTCGACCTAAAAAAGAAAAGGTCGACAAAATGTTTCAAAATTTTTTGAAAACCTGTCCCCCCCTCGAGAAAATCCTAGATCCGCCCCTGGTCGGAACATTATGTGCTACTTGCACAGCAACCGGCCATCCTTGTTTTTATTTGTCTTTTTTTACAAAAATTGTGTTCAATTTTCGGCTCGATTTTTATGTAGGTTTTCCATGAACTCGTCATCGAAAAAATTGCTGAGATGGGAGGACAGTTAAAACGCAGTGATACACTTAACGACAATGATTCCTCGCCCTCCAAAGCCGAGGATCCGGATTACGTGACAAACTGGCTAGTTGCGTTTCTGGCGGCAAAAAAGGACTCCATACCTGAGATCCAGTTTCACGCCAAGATCCACGATAGAGCTGTTCATAAAAAATATGGTGAGCCTTCTTGGCGTCGGTCGACGGAGTACTTTGCCGTGAAATATGTTCTAAAGCATTATCTTACATGGCATTTGGGACCGGTCCTTGGAATTTTAGCATACAAAAGTGTTGTCCTTCTAGTTCTGGCTAAACTGGCAAAAATGACGCTTGATTGTCTGGATGTTGACATGGGGTTCCAGTTGATGACGAAGATAGCGCGAAGAATGAAAAAATTGGAAGTCCTCAAAGACGAGACGTCTGAAGAAGATATATCTCAAACGAGGCTGACGGATGTTTCAAATGTTTTCAAAAAAGGTTCGTTCGAAACTATTTTTATTTTAGAAAATGACAAGTTAAGAGTTTAAATCCGACATAATATTTTCAGCTCTGCTTCATAAATTATGTTTTCTGCTTTGTTAATTATTGATCACATCGAATTCTAATTCAACCTTCTCTTCTTGTTTAAATGTTTCATTTGGATCTGTGGCGTGCACAGGGTTTTTTCCAGATGCGGCGCAGACATCTTTTGACAAGTGGCGGCGATTTTTTGTCTAGCCATTTCCTTTTTTTGGTTAGCCATTTGCCATTTCAAAATGTCGGGCGTTGCAACACGCCTAAAATGACCATGTTTGGCGAAATTTCCCGTGACGCAATCGGAGCGTTTTTCGCAAGATTTTGATTAAAACAAGATTGCTCGTTTATCAGGGCAAAGCCCTGAACGTTCCGACTGTCTTTAATTCGAAGCGCGCATAACTTAGTCCAGAACATGGCCAATTTGGCAATTTTCAAACCTCAGAACTTTACAAAAAATAATCGGAGGTAAAATATCTTTTTAGTTTTGAACTCAGGAAGTCAATATTTTCAATAAGGTGAAAAAAATTTTGTTGAAAATTATTATTTCGATCGGTGAAAATGGACTGAATAAAAAAACCACACCGAGGATAAATATTTCCGTTTTCTTCGAAAGTCGGAACAAAAAAATGTTTATTCAGCACGCGCCCCTCCTCCCTCTGATGCCACAGAGCTTTTAAAAGTGTTATGATTGGTCGCACTCAGAAAAGGCTGTTGTAAAAAAAAACAAATGGGGCTCTTCTTGGAAAAATTTGGCAAGCAGAATTGAGGGGAAAAGGCTGTGCTATCAAGATTATTGTTTGACAAACTACTTGTACCACATGTTTACAAATATTTCAAATTCACAAGAAGAAACCAACATATTTCAAGATTACGAAAACCGAAGAAACCATTTATAGAATGGAGTCAAACAAAAATAAATGCAAATATAAAGTTCAATTTTTAAAAAGTCAGAAGCATACTCTCTATTGTTAAAACTGGTTCGCTCAACATATGTTTGACTCATGCTCATTTCTCATTTTTATCAAATGCTTGTTTGAATGGATGCCATTTACGTGAGTTTTTCGTTTTTGGATTTGTCAGCTGAATTTTATAAGATAAGATTGATCAAGCAAAGTTCGCACCTTTTCAACCTGAACAAACTGTGATCTTATTTTCCCTTAATTTAAATTATTCCGTTTATTACATTAAAACTTTATCGACTGCAATACTGACTTTTTTAAAACCCAAAGCTGCTTCCTGGTGAGTTGCTTGTTGGAATTTTTGAAAACTGACCTAGCAAAATGGAACAAAGTAACATATAATTTAATAAAAACACAGCAAAATGCTAATTTGTTACAAATACAGAAAGATTGTTGAGCTGGTTTGTGTTACGCTCACAAAATGTAAGGAAACAAAAATAAAAAAGTTCGCTCAAACAAAAAATATAAAGTTATACGAAAATGATTTATTTAAAGAATAGCAAGAAAACTTGAGAACACAGAGTGAACAGTTTCGTCAAAAATTTTGATTTAAAAAATCACCTGATACCACCCAAATAGTAAAATTTTCAACATCAAAAAAAATTAAGACTTAATGACTAACATGTCTTATCGTATATCGGGGCAAAGCCCTGAACGTTTGATTGCTATTTATTTGTTCATCTTTGTTTCTCATTATATCCCGACACACTGTCCAAAATGCAAAAAGAATTTATTTAGTGTCTAGTGTCTGAATATAAGACTAACTTTCATGCCTCCATTGAATTCAGAGCACGAAAACTATCTCCAATTGGTTAAATCAGTAATTATCCAACCCGCATAACTTAACCAAAAACCATCAGAGATAATTTTCTTGCTCCGAGAAAGTGCGGATTACATATATTTGAAACCGTTTTTTTTTCAGTCAATTTTCAATGATCAAAATAACAGTTTTTAACAAAAAAAATGTTTCTTGCTCCATTGAAGATATCGATTGCCCAAATTCAAATTAAAAATGTATTTTTTACGTCTGATCTATTTTTTGAAAATTTTTGGGAGTTTGAAAATTGCGAAGTAGGCCAAAATTATGCGCGCTTTGTAGTTTTTCTCCTTATTTTGAAAGCACAAACTGAAATATTTATTCAAGTAAAATTTTCCCGGACAAGAAATTGAGGCTGTCTAATCGATTGCATGAATTTCGAACGACTCAATTTTTACACTTGATCTTGGATATTGTACTAAATTTAAAACTTTTTCAAAATTGTCGTTTCCCAAAACTTTTCGATTTGGACTAAGGGGCAGTCAGAACATTCAGGGCTTCGACCTGATATAAGAGCAGCCAAGCAGTTTTGACGGATTTTATTTATACCATTTAAAATATATTGATATCTGGAGCTCAAATTCAAAAGGATTTGCTACATGTGATTGTTTTTTGCACAGTTACGAGGGTTTGAAGATTGCTAATTTGGCCAATTTGGGATGATTCACGCGATATTTGCGTTCTTGTAACACGCTTAATCGGCAAAACAATGCGTTCCAAACCAAATGAAGGCAAATCATTGTTCTTTTTATAAGAGTACCAGACGCTTAACACATCCCTTGGTAGTTTATATCCCTTTGTGGGTTATAAACTGCCAAATAAAAATGAAAAAAAAAATTCTCTTTTTTCTTCGATTGTTTTGTCAATTTTTTAACAGAAAACTTTTAATTGGCCTTAAAACTCAGTCGGAACATAGTGTAGTATTGTATACTGTATTTTATATACTGTTTTCTGTTGGAACTACTAAGGTAGGAGCAGCCTTGTTTCTTTTTATGAACTCTGGGCAATAAATAAATGTTAACAGTTCTAAGCGTAAAGAAAATTTGGATCTTGTTAACTATCCCCCCCCCCCTCTATTGCAATAGGGGGGGGGGGGTAGTTAACAGGATCTCATTTAATTTTTTATTACAGTAAAAAGCAATAGATCCGATAAGTGTTAAATAGTGTTAATCTGGGATCTACTTAACAATTGCCCCCCATTTGATATCTACTTAAGAATTGTCACACCTATTAATAAAAGCAGTAAATTAGCACAGAGAATTAGAATTTTGCTGCATTCTGATTGGTCTAAAATTCGTTATTTTAATTTACTTAACGATTCTAGTCAAAAAAAAATTTTTTTGTCGGGATAAGGAGATGAGGAGAGTTTTGCGTCGCGACTAACTTCGCTGATGAATATTGCAATACAAACAGACAGGGGCGGATCTAAGATTTTCTCGTGGGGGGGGGGGAGGGGTGGGGGCGGAGAAAATTACTATCCCCCCTCAAAATTACTATACATTGGCACCAAAGGCGCCCTTAGAACATTTTTAGGGTTGGTCGGCCAAAACTGGATTTCTTGAAAATACCAAAGGGGGGACCCTTTGGGTCGGCAGGGGGTCGAATCCCTGAGGGGGGGAGCGCCCGCCCCCAAACCCTCCGCCCTCTCCCTAAGTCCGCCCCTGCAAACAGAGATGGGGCCTCTGTAACTCATCAAACTCTTCGCGCTCAACCCCGCCAAATTTATTGCGCTTGTGCGTAATATGGCGCCATTATAGAACAATAAAAGGTATATTTACTCAACTGTATTGAAATCTTGGCCAATCCCTTCTTTTCTCATGGCGGTCATCTACTATTTTTTGTTGCCGATTCTCATAATTTGTATCTGAACTTTGTAGGAGCATCAACTGTAACGGAAATTCGGCGCAAACTTGATTCACGGTGGGAGAAAATTCAAAGCATGACTCGCGAGAGTAAGGACAATGAAGCTATTCATGAGTACCTGGCTGGACTTACACAAGAAGACGTGAAGCGTCAAACGCGTTTAAACTTGTCTGAAGTCGAAAATTTCTACCAAAGTGTACTAACTACCCTTCACACGAGACAGGTTAGTACCGCAGTAAAAAGGGAGTGAGGTTAGAGAAACCAAATTGATACTTTTTGTAGATCAGCTAATTCGATTTTGGAACTCCATTGAATTGTCAAAAATTGATCCGCTGTTAGCAATTTCTTATGTAAAGGCATTTCTGTTCATTTTCGGGGAGTGTCAACCCGAAAAAGAAGCACATCCCTTCAAAATTCACATATTATAATATCCGAGATCCTAAAAATTCTATATTCAATAGACAAAAATAGCAAGAAATAAGTAAGTATAAGGAAAGATCCTTCATAAAAATGGAACCCTGAAACATTGAAAAATTTTCGGCATTGATCAGAACAAAGTCAGTTTAAGCAACTGTAAAACAAACAGTGCTAAAATAGGATAAAACACAAAATCCACAAAAAACATTATAAAGAGGTATATTTTGACAAGAGTAAACAGCATATTATTGCACAGGAAATTCTAAAAATTGAAAGTTCTTGTCATACCTCTGTGTATTAGTATCTAATTCTTGAATCCGAATGGATCGATAAACAGTGGGTCTCAATCGGAGCGATGTAAAACAACTAGCTGATAGGCAACGTTTATTTTCATC
>NC_087062.1:79238758-79301085 GCF_963678635.1 Symsagittifera roscoffensis
GAGAGAGAGAGAGAGAGAGAGAGAAAGAGAAAAGAAAGCAGAACAGAAAAGAAACTGAGGAAAAGAAAGCAGAACGTAAAAGGAATTGAGTAAAACCATAGGAAAGTTAATTAAGCTAAAGCATAGACAAGGCTGCTCGCATCAAGGCGAAACTCTGAATGTTCCGACTGCCTTTTAAGGTTTTTTGAGCAGAAGTAATTCAAAAAAAATAATATGAAATTTGAATTTTTTTATGAAATTTATCACCCCACACGCCATATAAAGTACAAAAAGATAAATTTCGTTCCTTGTAACAAATCAATTATGGCAAATAAGCTTCTTTCAACCAATTTGGAACGATTTCTAAGAGGGATTAAATCTCGCTTACGCGTCAATAGCGCGAATTATATTGCGCGTTAATTGTCCCAAATTGGTCAAAAATGGCCAAAATGGCAAACTTTAAACCCTCATAACTTTACAAAAAATGGTCACAGGTGAAATATCTTTTCAAATTTAAGCTCAAGACAACAATATCTTTTGAATGATATAAAAAAAGTCCGTCAAAAAGGGCTAGTTAAAAAGTCGAAGTTTGTCTGAAGAAAAACAAACACCCCGAGCACAAATATTTTGTTACTTTCGTATCGAAAGTCGAAATAATTAACCAATTTGAGTCGCAATGATTTCTAAGATGGATTAACTCTCCGCTTACGCGTTAATAACGCGAAATGTATCGCGCGTTAATTGTCCCAAATTGGCCAAAATGGCAATCTTTAAACCCCCGTAACTTTACGAAAATTGATTACAGGTGAAATATCTTTTCAAATTTGAGCTCAGGTCAACAATACCTTTCGAATGATATAAAAACATTCCGTCAAAAATGGATAGTTAAAAAGTCGAAACTTGTCTGAAGAAAAAAAATCATCCCGAGCACAAATATTCCGTAACTTTCGTATCGAAAGTCGGAACAAAAACAAAAACAGAACGAAACAGAAATTTCGGTTCTTTGGTAAATCCAGAAAAGCTTATATTAGATTAAACTGGAATATTGATTTACGTCACTACTTCTGAAAGTAAAAAGAAGTTTTAGAATTTGTTTTAAAAAATCCATTTCCGAATTTTTCCTTTTTTTTCTGTTTTCGAAAGCACAGATGTTTTTATCCTAAAGTAAAGTGTTTTCCAAGTGCACTGCTTGTGAGTTCACCGACGGTCGTGTGTTAGTTTGCGACCGTAAAACCGAGACAGAGTTTTTTTAGGAAACCTCTGAAAAAATCTGTCTACAGTTATATATCGAGTGAGTTATCTAAGAAACGTGGCTGTGAGTCCGCGGACAGCTCTGCGTCAGGTTGTTAGTTCTCGAATTGCAAAGACCAGAGGGGATGTACACCTGAACACCTGAGAGGCTTCGAAGTTGGAAAATTCAGCTTGTTTCTTCCTCAAAACAAAAAACCGAAAAAAAAATTGACCTTTTATTTTATATTATTATTCTTTTATTTTTGCATTCTATTTTTAAATCAATTTTAATCAAATTTAAATCAATTGATCAAAAAATAGGGAAACAGAATATCAAATCAATGTTTTTGTCTCTTTTGAACCAAACAGGCTCACTGATTCATTGTTACAACAAACAAAACTTTTGAGTTTATAGAAAAAAAAATATGCAAAAGAAAAAAATGACAAGAAGGAGTCAAAAGGGCGACTAAGAACTTTTGGAAAAACAAACTTTAAAGATTGCTCATGTTCAAAATGCAAGTCCTACACGGTGATGACACTGTAACTAGATCAAGATCAAAAAAGAAACTCGTGCAAGCTGAACACCATGTTGCTTGATCAAAACGGCAGATACAATAAAACCAAACAAGCATCCAAACGTAAAATAAAACTAAGTTTTAGCAGAGTCGTTTTAACAGAGTAGCTGGATTATTCTGAAGCTTCAAAGTGATAACCTAATTGATTAGCCAAATGAATGAAAAAAGTGTTTTAGATATTTTATACTCTATTTATGAGCAGCTGAACTTTGATGCACAAAAAAAATTTATCGGTAAAGTGTCAGAAATTTTTGTGGATACTCTTACAGGATACGAAAGCTCGTCTGGAAGCAACCTACAAAATTTGCGTGGAAGTCATTTTGGCTTCCGCATCCAAAAAAAACAAAGTATGTTTTCTGGAAAAAAATTTAAAATTTTTTTTTGAATGTTATGTGCATACAAATTTATTCAAATTAATGATAAAACCCTCTTTTGTTTGTTTGGAGTTGAATTTGAATGAATTAGTAAAAATGTTGTCTAAAATTTTAGCCGTGCAAGCCTTATTTAAACTTTGAACAAGATCAATCGGGATAATGAAGTGAAAAGATTTTCAGTGCTGCGAAGTACAGCAAAAAAGATTACCAACAAGCGTACAGAAAAACTCAAGGAATTCAAATAGTGTAAAACGAAGAAAAAAAATAAATTTTTTGCTAGGGTATTGTTCTAGCTTTTTAATATTTCTTGCTTAAGAGTAAACGAACATGTTACAACTTCTAGGCCATCTGCCAAGCGAAACTTACGTAGTTTTCAACTAACTGTTTAGGAAAAGCACATAGATGGGTCTCGAATCCCCAGACCATGTGATTATAACTAAAAACGGGACTGAAAGTTTTATTAATAAATATTTCTAGTGGTAATTATATATCAAAGCCATTGCAGATAGAATGGCCCTTTCTCGACTTTAGCGACTCGTTTTCTGAAACAAACTGTTATATTGGTGTTGAATTCAAATGCAGGACCTTCCATTAGCTAAAAGCGCTAGAACAGTTCTAATAACAGTTTCAAGGAAGCAGGAATCCCTGAGTGATAATTTTGTTACCGTCCCATTTTCCAGGTTCGAGAGGGTTTGGATCGTTTCTTCATTTGTCGCAGAACATTACTTTTCACTTGATGTTTCAGTCATTCAGGTATAACCTAACACATGCACGCCTTATTGCTTGACTTTGTCTTTTGATTTTCAGGAAAGTTTTGTTACCTGGGGTGAAACAAACTAAGTGCTCCTGTTATTGATATTATAAAAACTAATTGCAATTTTGTGCATAATTCAGCAAATAAAAGAAACGAGTAGTTCGACAACTTGAAGTTTTAATGAAGCAAACAAATATTTTTTTTCTGATTTAAGGAACAGCAAGATATGAATATTTGTATAAACAAAAAACCGCATTGATTTTTACTGGAAAATCTTACCCCTACAATTTGTTTTTTAGATCCATTGAACCATGAAATTGGACTGTAAGGAAATTCACTTATTTGTTTTCTCTATTCAAAATTTTTTTGCCTCAAAACTCCATGAACATCAATTTTATTCAGGAAAAAATTTGTTTAAAAAAAGTTTTGATTTTTGCCAAATTAGTTATTGGGTTAAATTTGCAGATTTCTTTTCTCTTTGCTGAAACAAAAAATATACAACAAAATTTCAAAAAGTTAACATTGTTTTTATACACGCTAGTTCTGAAGCGGCTGGTACTTGATTTTGTCTCAAGTATTGATTTTTGTGGTTATTCAACTCAAGTATTAGTTTGAAAGAGAAGGAAAGAGAGGGAGAGAGAGAGAGAGAGAGAGAGAGAGAGAGAGAGAAGAGCGAGAGAGAGAGAGAGAGAGAGAGAGAAAGAGAAAAGAAAGCAGAACAGAAAAGAAACTGAGGAAAAAAAAGCAGAACGTAAAAGGAATTGAGTAAAACCATAGGAAAGTTAATTAAGCTAAAGCATAGACAAGGCTGCTCGTATCAAGGCGAAACTCTGAATGTTCCGACTGCCTTTTAAGGTTTTTTGAGCAGAAGTAATTCAAAAAAAAATAATATGAAATTTGATTTTTTTTATGAAATTTATCACCCCACACGCCATATAAAGTACAAAAAGATAAATTTCGTTCCTTGTAACAAATCAATTATGGCAAATAAGCTTCTTTCAACCAATTTGGAACGATTTCTAAGAGGGATTAAATCTCGCTTACGCGTTAATAGCGCGAATTATATTGCGCGTTAATTGTCCCAAATTGGTCAAAATGGCCAAAATGGCAAACTTTAAACCCTCATAACTTTACAAAAAATGGTCACAGGTGAAATATCTTTTCAAATTTAAGCTCAAGACAACAAAATCTTTTGAATGATATAAAAAAATTCCGTCAAAAAGGGCTAGTTAAAAAGTCGAAGTTTGTCTGAAGAAAAACAAACACCCCGAGCACAAATATTTTGTTACTTTCGTATCGAAAGTCGAAATAATTAACCAATTTGAGTCGCAATGATTTCTAAGATGGATTAACTCTCCGCTTACGCGTTAATAACGCGAAATATATTGCGCGTTAATTGTCCCAAATTGGCCAAAATGGCAATCTTTAAACCCCGGTAACTGTACGAAAATTGATTACAGGTGAAATATCTTTTCAAATTTGAGCTCAGGTCAATAATACCTTTCGAATGATGTAAAAACATTCCGTCAAAAATGGATAGTTAAAAAGTCGAAACTTGTCTGAAGAAAAAAAAATCATCCCGAGCACAAATATTCCGTAACTTTCGTATCGAACGTCGGAACAAAAACAAAAACAGAACGAAACAGAAATTTCGGTTCTTTGGTAAATCCAGAAAAGCTTATATTAGATTAAACTGGAATATTGATTTACGTCACTACTTCTGAAAGTAAAAAGAAGTTTTAGAATTTGTTTTAAAAAATCCATTTCCGAATTTTTCCTTTTTTTCTGTTTTCGAAAGCACAGTTGTTTTTATCCTAAAGTAAAGTGTTTTCCAAGTGCACTGCTTGTGAGTTCACCGACGGTCGTGTGTTAGTTTGCGACCGTAAAACCGAGACAGAGTTTTTTTAGGAAACCTCTGAAAAAATCTGTCTACAGTTATATATCGAGTGAGTTATCTAAGAAACGTGGCTGTGAGTCCGCGGACAGCTCTGCGTCAGGTTGTTAGTTCTCGAATTGCAAAGACCAGAGGGGATGTACACCTAAACACCTGAGAGGCTTCGAAGTTGGAAAATTCAGCTTGTTTCTTCCTCAAAACAAAAAACCGAAAAAAAAATTGACCTTTTATTTTATATTATTATTCTTTTATTTTTGCATTCTATTTTTAGAATTTTTTTTGTATCTCAAAAAATTTAAATCAATTGATCAAAAAATAGGGAAACAGAATAACAAATCAATGTTTTTGTCTATTTTGAACCAAACAGGCTCACTGATTCATTGTTACAACAAACAAAACTTTTGAGTTTATAGAAAAAAAAATATGCAAAATAAAAAAAATGACAAGAAGGAGTCAAAAGGGCTACTAAGAAATTTTGGAAAAACAAACTTTAAAGATTGCTCATGTTCAAAATGCGAGTCCTACACGGTGATGACACTGTAACTAGATCAAGATCAAAAAAGAAACTCGTGCAAGCTGAACACCATGTTGCTTGATCAAAACGGCAGATACAATAAAACAAAACAAGCATCCAAACGTAAAATAAAACTAAGTTTTAGCAGAGTCGTTTTAACAGAGTAGCTGGATTATTCTGAAGCTTCAAAGTGATAACATAATTGATTAGCCAAATGAATGAAAAAAGTGTTTTAGATATTTTATACTCTATTTATGAGCAGCTGAACTTTGATGCACAAAAAAAAATTATCGGTGAAGTGTCAGAAATTTTTGTGGATACTCTTACAGGATACGAAAGCTCGTCTGGAAGCCACCCACAAAATTTGCGTGGAAGTCATTTTGGCTTCCGCATCCAAAAAAAAACAAAATATGTTTTCTGGAAAAAAATTAAAAATTTTTTTTGAATGTTATGTGCATACAAATTTATTCAAATTAATGATAAAACCCTCTTTTGTTTGTTTGGAGTTGAATTCGAATGAATTAGTAAAAATGTTGTCTAAAAATTTTAGCCGTGCAAGCCTTATTTAAACTTTGAACAAGATCAATCGGGATAATGAAGTGAAAAGATTTTCAGTGCTGCGAAGTACAGCAAAAAAGATTACCAACAAGCGTTAAAAAAACTCAAGGAATTCAAGTAGTGTAAAACGAAGAAAAAATTAAATTTTTTCCTAGGGCATTGTTCTAGTTTTTTAATATTTCTTGCTTAAGAGTAAACGAACATGTTACAACTTCTAGGCCATCTGCCAAGCGAAACTTACGTAGTTTTCAACTAACTGTATAAGAAAAGCACATAGATGGGTCTCGAATCCCCAGACCATGTGATTATAACTAAAAACGGGACTGAAAGTTTTATTAAAAATTATTTCTAGTGTTTATTATATATTAAAGCCATTGCGGGATAGAATGGCCCTTTCTCGACTTTAGCGACTCGTTTTCTGAAACAAACTGTTATATTGGTGTTGAATTCAAATGCAGGAACTTCCATTAGCTAAAAGCGCTAGAACAGTTCTAAAAACAGTTTCAAGGAAGCAGGACTCCCTGAGTGATAATTTTGTTACCGTCCCATTTTCCAGGTTCGAGAGGGTTTGGATCGTTTCTTCATTTGTCGCAGAACATTACTTTTCACTTAGTCCGTTTTTTTTCTATGCAATTGTCCAAAACAGACTGCTAGTTCTTTCTTTTTCTCTTGCGACTGTTTTCGCTCCCTAATTCAAGTGTTATGTTTTTGATAATTAATTTTTTCAACCATGTTGCTTGATCAAAACGGCAGATACAATAAAACAAAACAAGCATCCAAACTTAAAATAAAATTAAGTTTTAACAGAGTCGTTTTAACAGAGTAGCTGGATTATTCTGAAGCTTCAAAGTGATAACCTAATTGATTAGCCAAATAAATGAAAAAATTGTTTTAGATATTTTATACTCTATTTATGAGCAGCTGAACTTTGATGCACAAAAAAAACTTATCGGTAAAGTGTCAGAAATTTTTGTGGATACTCTTACAGGATACGAAAGCTCGTCTGGAAGCAACCTACAAAATTTGCGTGGAAGTCATTTTGGCTTCCGCATCCAAAAAAAAAAACAAAGTATGTTTTCTGGAAAAAAAATTAAAAATTTTTTTTTGAATGTTATGTGCATACAAATTTATTCAAATTAATGATAAACCCTCTTTTGTTTGTTTGGAGTTGAATTTGAATGAATTAGTAAAAATGTTGTCTGAAAATTTCAGCCGTGCAAGCCCTATTTAGACTTTGAACAAGATCAATCGGGATAATGAAGTGAAGAGATTTTCAGTGCTGCGAAGTACAGCAAAAAAGATTACCAACAAGCGTACAGAAAAACTCAAGGAATTCAAGTAGTGTAGAACGAAGAAAAAATTAAATTTTTTCCTAGGGCATTGTTCTAGTTTTTTAATATTTCTTGCTTAAGAGTAAACGAACATGTTACAACTTCTAGGCCATCTGCCAAGCGAAACTTACGTAGTTTTCAACTAACTGTTTAGGAAAAGCACATAGATGGGTCTCGAATCCCCAGACCATGTGATTATAACTAAAAACGGGACTGAAAGTTTTATTAATAATTATTTCTAGTGGTAATTTTATATTAAAGCCATTGCAGATAGAATGGCCCTTTCTCGACTTTAGCGACTCATTTTCTGAAACAAACTGTTATATTGGTGTTGAATTCAAATGCAGGAACTTCCATTAGCTAAAAGCGCTAGAAGTTCTAAAAACAGTTTCAAGGAAGCAGGACTCCCTGAGTGATAATTTTTTTACCTTCCCATTTTCCAGGTTCGAGAGGGTTTGGATCGTTTCTTCATTTGTCGCAGGACATTACTTTTCACTTAGTCAGTTTTTTTTCGATGCAATTGTCCAAAACAGACTGCTAGTTCTTTCTTTTTCTCTTGCGACTGTTTTCGCTCGTTAATTCAAGTGTTATGTTTTTCATAATTAATTTTTTCAACCATGTTGCTTGATCAAAACTGCAGATACAAAAAAAAAAAACAAGCATCCAAACGTAAAATAAAATTAAGTTTCAGCAGAGTCGTTTTAACAGAGTAGCTGGATTATTCTGAAGCTTCAAAGTGATAACCTAATTGATTAGCCTTTAGATACTTTATACTCTATTTATGAGCAGCTGAACTTTGATGCACAAAAAAATTTATCGGTAAAGTGTCAGAAATTTTTATGGATACTCTTACAGGATACGAAAGCTCGTCTGGAAGCAACCTACAAAATTTGCGTGGAAGTCATTTTGGCTTCCGCATCCAAAAAAAAACAAAGTATGTTTTCTGGAAAAAAAATGAATTTTTTTTTTATAAATGACATGTGCATACAAATTTATTCAAATTAATGATAAAACCCTCTTTTGTTTGTATGGAGTTGAATTTGTATGAATTAGTGAAAATGTTGTCTAAAATTTTCAGCGGTGCAAGCCCTATTTAAACTTTGAACAAGATCAATCGGGATAATGAAATGAAGAGATTTTCAGTGCTGCGAAGTACAGCAAAAAAGATTACCAACAAGCGTACAGAAACACTCAAGGAATTCAAATAGTGTAAAACGAAGAAGAAAATAAAAGTTTTTCCTAGGGCATTGTTCTAGCTTTTTAATATTTCTTGCTTAAGAGTAAACGAACATGTTACGACTTCTAGGCCATCTGCCAAGCGAAACTTACGTAGTTTTCAACTAACTGTATAAGAAAAGCACATAGATGGGTCTCGAATCCCCAGACCTTGTGATTATAACCAAAAACAGGACTGAAAGTTTTATTAATAATTATTTCTAGTGGTAATTTTATATTAAAGCCATTGCAGATAGATTGGCCCTTTCTCGACTTAAGCGACTCATTTTCTGAAACAAACTGTTATATTGGTGTTGAATTCAAATGCAGGACCTTCAATTAGCTAAAATGGCTAGAACAGTTCTAAAAACAGTTTCAAGGAAGCAGGACTCCCTGAGTGATAATTTTGTTCCCGTCCCATTTTCCAGGTTCGAGAGGGTTTCGTTCGTTTCTTCATTTGTCGCAGGATATTACTTTTCACTTAGTCAGTTTTTTTTCTATGCAATTGTCCGAAACAGACTGCTAGTTCTCGCTTTTTCTCTTGCGACTGTTTTCGCTCGTTAACTCAAGTGTTATGTTTTTCATTTTTAATTGTTTCCAACAGTGTTGGTTTTTGGCGTTTCTTAGAAACCTTGGATCGACAATGAATTCTAGACTAATCTACCCTCTGTCCTCTCGGATTTCAGAAGTAAGGCGTTTCAAATCAATAAGATGTTGACTCGGGGGATTCGACTGAGCTTTCTCGCAGAAGAGCACTTTTCTCATAAATTTCACTTTTCTCACAAATCTCATAAGATTTTAAAAAGAAGAGCTTTTAGAATTTTTTGTTTTGTTGAATAGGATTCAAAAGTTTTTCCTGTTTTTTTCTTGCAAAGCTTCCGTTTCTCGTATTAAAGAAAAACCACTTGAATATGAAAACTGAGTAGTCAATTGTTTTAAGTTCAAATGATGAGTTTTTTTCATCCATTATCGAAAGAGTACCGAATGGGTTTTAGCGCTGAGCAAAAGTGAACGGACCTGCAGGTACTATGATACTCTGCCAGACGGTAAATTGTTTGCGTGGTTTACAGATATTTCGTAACACTCATCAACAAGGATTTTATCCGAATACAAAATAATTTCAGAATGATATCAGAACGATGTTTATTATCTATGGCTGAAAAATTAATTTGAGGCTTCTCTTACAAAAATCTGAAGTGTTCTGATCTGCAGCAGAAGAAAAAAATCGCTTTTTGGATTGTTTGAGTGATTTTCAAATAAAATAGAGGAGTAAAAAAATTTTAAAATCTGGTTTTGAGGAGGTAATTTTGAGGCTAAAGCAAAAATAAGGACCATGTGAACTCTCTCTCCTGAATCAAAACAAGAGAAGATATTTCACATGATTAAAGTAATGTTTCAGTCATTCAGGTATAACCTAGCACATGCACGCCTTATTGCTTGACTTTGTCTTTTCATTTTCGGTGAAATTTTGTTACCTGGGGTGAAACAAACTAAGTGCTCCTGTTATTGATATTATAAAAATTAATTGCAATTTTGTGCATAATTCAGCAAATAAAAGAAACTAAAGATTTGTTTCTTAACGCAACGCGAAAACATAACGCGCAATATAATTCGCGCTATTAACGCGTAAGCGAGATTTAATCCCTCTTAGAAATCGTTCCAAATTGGTTGAAAGAAGCTTATTTGCCATAATTGATTTGTTACAAGGAACGAAATTTATCTTTTTGTACTTTATATGGCAAAGATTTGTCACCCCACACGCCATATAAAGTACAAAAAGATAAATTTCGTTCCTTGTAACAAATCAATTATGGCAAATAAGCTTCTTTCAACCAATTTGGAACGATTTCTAAGAGGGATTAAATCTCGCTTACGCGTTAATAGCGCGAATTATATTGCGCGTTAATTGTCCCAAATTGGTCAAAATGGCCAAAATGGCAAACTTTAAACCCTCATAACTTTACAAAAAATGGTCACAGGTGAAATATCTTTTCAAATTTAAGCTCAAGACAACAAAATCTTTTGAATGATATAAAAAAATTCCGTCAAAAAGGGCTAGTTAAAAAGTCGAAGTTTGTCTGAAGAAAAACAAACACCCCGAGCACAAATATTTTGTTACTTTCGTATCGAAAGTCGAAATAATTAACCAATTTGAGTCGCAATGATTTCTAAGATGGATTAACTCTCCGCTTACGCGTTAATAACGCGAAATATATTGCGCGTTAATTGTCCCAAATTGGCCAAAATGGCAATCTTTAAACCCCGGTAACTGTACGAAAATTGATTACAGGTGAAATATCTTTTCAAATTTGAGCTCAGGTCAATAATACCTTTCGAATGATGTAAAAACATTCCGTCAAAAATGGATAGTTAAAAAGTCGAAACTTGTCTGAAGAAAAAAAAATCATCCCGAGCACAAATATTCCGTAACTTTCGTATCGAACGTCGGAACAAAAACAAAAACAGAACGAAACAGAAATTTCGGTTCTTTGGTAAATCCAGAAAAGCTTATATTAGATTAAACTGGAATATTGATTTACGTCACTACTTCTGAAAGTAAAAAGAAGTTTTAGAATTTGTTTTAAAAAATCCATTTCCGAATTTTTCCTTTTTTTCTGTTTTCGAAAGCACAGTTGTTTTTATCCTAAAGTAAAGTGTTTTCCAAGTGCACTGCTTGTGAGTTCACCGACGGTCGTGTGTTAGTTTGCGACCGTAAAAACGAGACAGAGTTTTTTTAGGAAACCTCTGAAAAAATCTGTCTACAGTTATATATCGAGTGAGTTATCTAAGAAACGTGGCTGTGAGTCCGCGGACAGCTCTGCGTCAGGTTGTTAGTTCTCGAATTGCAAAGACCAGAGGGGATGTACACCTAAACACCTGAGAGGCTTCGAAGTTGGAAAATTCAGCTTGTTTCTTCCTCAAAACAAAAAACCGAAAAAAAAATTGACCTTTTATTTTATATTATTATTCTTTTATTTTTGCATTCTATTTTTAGAATTTTTTTTGTATCTCAAAAAATTTAAATCAATTGATCAAAAAATAGGGAAACAGAATAACAAATCAATGTTTTTGTCTATTTTGAACCAAACAGGCTCACTGATTCATTGTTACAACAAACAAAACTTTTGAGTTTATAGAAAAAAAAATATGCAAAATAAAAAAAATGACAAGAAGGAGTCAAAAGGGCTACTAAGAAATTTTGGAAAAACAAACTTTAAAGATTGCTCATGTTCAAAATGCGAGTCCTACACGGTGATGACACTGTAACTATAAAAAAATATAAAAAAATTCCGTCAAAAAGGGCTAGTTAAAAAGTCGACGTTTGTCTGAAGAAAAACAAACACCCCGAGCACAAATATTTTGTTACTTTCGTATCGAAAGTCGAAATAATTAACCAATTTGAGTCGCAATGATTTCTAAGATGGATTAACTCTCCGCTTACGCGTTAATAACGCGAAATGTATCGCGCGTTAATTGTCCCAAATTGGCCAAAATGGCAATCTTTAAACCCCCGTAACTTTACGAAAATTGATTACAGGTGAAATATCTTTTCAAATTTGAGCTCAGGTCAACAATACCTTTCGAATGATATAAAAACATTCCGTCAAAAATGGATAGTTAAAAAGTCGAAGTTTGTCTGAAGAAAAAAAAAACCAACCCGAGCACAAATATTCCGTTACTTTCGTATCGAAAGTCGCAACAATAACAAAAACAGAACGAAACAGAACAGTACAAAAATAAATATGAGAAAAATAAAAAAATAGACGTGAAAGATTTTGTTGTAATTTGAAAAGTATATATGTTTTCCATCTTAATCAATAATAAAGTAAAATTTAAAGTTTTGCAATTTAAAGAAGCAGCCGCGTAAAAACAAATGTCTTATATTTGCACAATGAATCATTATACATTTTGTCAACTTTTTGCCAGCTGGCACTTTTTTCAGAAAACCGGGCAAATTCCTTTCAAAAAAAATTTTCCGCCCCCTCCCCATCGAGAAAATCCTAGATCCTCCCCTGATCATAATAATAATAAAAATAATTGAGGTAAAAAAACCTTTTTATCAAATTTTCATGCCCTAGATTTGACGCAACCCTGATCTTTTTCTCACCAGTCGGATCAGTTTTTACCTAGGAAAAGCTTTTCCAGGTTGCAGGTACACTTTTTCGTTGTTAATTTTGAAGATTTCAAATAAAAAAATCAAAAACATTCCTGGAAAACATTCCATGCGTTCCTGGAAAACATTCCATTGCAGAAAAATCACGAGAGGAGTTTTTTACGGAATGATGAACGATTTTAGAATGAAACCCCACAAGCCACCCAATTTTCTAACTGGAAACTCGTGGATAAGAGTATTTCATTTTTTTTCCCTCCTTCAAAAATGATCAAAAAACCACAAAAATTCCATTTTTTCATCTGAAAATTATGTTGATATACTATGTATTCATCTTAACCACAGACGACATCAATACAATCAAAAAATATTGATGCTGAATTAGTGATAAAGTAGATAAACTATATGAATTCATAAATTTTAATGAATTCATATACTCCCTCTCTCTCTCTTGAAAAACTAAAGGAGAGCTCTTTGCTTCAATCAAGTAATTGCAGTCTTTTTGGTTTAATTCAGTTGCCATCCGTGCAAGAGGCAGCTAAGATCTATTGCAAATAAATTAAAACAATTGGAATAAGTTCTTGCGTACTTTTTACATTTTTAAAAAGGAGGAGAAAACCCGATCACGCTAGGTTTAAGATACGACAGAGAATTTAAAATATAGCCACCCCCAGCCTAGTTCAAAAAAATAATGATATATGTATCGTCCCTATCGACCATGGTTGCACTTGGTCGACTCTTGTATCGACCCGGTCTGGCTTATTTAATGACTCTGGTTGACCAAAATGATTGGTCTACCTATATCAAATGGGTCAAAAACTGGGCATTTGGTCGATACATAATTCCACTACGACAATTCCGAGAAGAAACGGGTCTTAGAAGGTCAGTCATATGCCAGCACTCAGAAATATGAGCTTTCGTTTGATGAATATTTAAAAAGTCCCGTCTGTCAATATGGAAGTCGATTCTTAGAGAAGAATATGCGCGATTCGGCTATTGTGCTCTTAAACCAAAAGTTGTACAGGATAGAAGTTTTGGATTTGGTTTTTACTTTTAGCATCTCGTTGAAATCATAAATTATCGCATTCGGGCTTCCCTTTGCAAAAATCGAATTATGCTTACTTATTGAGCAATGCTTATTAATTGAAGAACTTATTAATGCTTATTAACTGATTCAGCGTGGTTTCAAGAGTAAAAACTTCTGCGATAGGTTAATTATCAAAGCTATTAATCAGCGATACTTTATCTATCAATCAGTGACGAAGCGGTAGTAAAATGCTACAAAATTATATATTAACAAAATAGGTTCATAAAACATCCAAAAAGCAAAGATTTTCCTATCGCAATAGCCTGTAAAAGTCGTAGCCTTACAGGAATCTCGTTGGAAAATATGGGTTGCGGTTAAATTGAAAATAGTCGCCCCAACTTTTCGCCCCAAACACTCAACTTGTCGCCCCAATTTGAACAGTTTTTGCTTACAAAATTTGATGCTCAGTCTTAAAAACTTTGAAAACAGCAATCGAACACTGAAATCATTGAATTTTAAATTTGCAAGTTTAACAAGCGAATGATCATTCAGGTGCGCAATTTTTTTGTTTTATTGGAAGGGTTGTTTTTGCTGAATAAATTCGGCTCAAACAGTTCTCCAAATTGACAGAAGACATGCTAAGTAGACCAAATACTATCTCGCACTGCGTGAGGCAAAAATTTGTATTCATATTCTAATTCCCATGGGATTAGATAAATAAAAAACAATCAGAATTTTTTACATCTTTTTCAAAAAATGTATTTAGTATACCGAAAAGAAAAGGTCTAATTTTTTATGAACAAACAGACCACTCAGTGTTTTACAAGAAGTCTTTTTAGTTAAAAAATTGCAGCCATGGGACATGCGTTCAAAATTAGTGATTCTACTTGTTAAAATTTTCCATTTCTACATCAATTGAACAATTTAAACAAAACCGTTTGGTGATTTTGCAAGCAAATCGTATTTAACTATAATCAACAGTTTTTTTATTAAAGGTCCTCAAGCATGCTAAAAAAATTTTACAAAAAACTTTCCGCATTTTCTGCATATTATGAAGAAACTGGATATCTAAAAATATGACGAAACGAAGTTCAGTCAAATTTTTCACTGCACCCAAACTGTATCAATTTAAACAAAATATTACCAAATCTCTGTCAGATACCTCCAAGATAACTTTAAAATACCAAACTTTGGCTGGTTAGTAATCCGTAATTCTGCAAACGGTGCCCACAGTTGAGCCTAAACTTAAGACATCATGACAGTACGAGTATTCAAAAAATCAACAATAATTCATACTTAATTTTTAAAATTACTTGATTATTTTTTTAATGATATCTGAAACTTCTTGGCAATTATACTTCTTTTTAAAAAATAGACAGTCGGAAAAACTATTAACAGAGTAGAAATTTCAAAAACCGAGCCTCATGTATCAAGGAAAAAATATAAAAATTTTTAAAAAAACTGATTTAGAGTTTAGATTAAAATATCTGTTTATAACTTCTTAAACCCAAAACTTCCAGTTAGAAAATAAGCAATATATCTACAATTTTTCCAGTACCTGACTAAAATTTTCTCTAAAAGTCTCTTAAGTTCTTATCATTATAAGTAGAAATATTTATCGAAAGATTGTTAGGCAGGTTTCTTGAAGTTTCAATTTATCGAAATTTTTTTTGTGGACAAAAAAGGATGTTCAATTCACAACAACGATCAATGTATTGTTAAAGTCGTAAGCTTGGAAATTCGAAAAGGTTGTTAATAAGTTTTATTGTAGGCAAACTGTTAGGCATCAAATCGAAATCTTACTGCGCTCTTTTATTTCAGATCCCATCGGACATTAGAGATCGCAAGGTCAAGACAGCAGGTCCCCAGACAGAAAGAAGAATTGATAGCACTTACATAAACTCAAACTGGTGTCTATCTAGAAGAATTGATAGCACTTACATAAACTCAAAACTGGTCCCTATCTCATTCGGGCAACCACAAATAAATTTTAGCGTAGATAAAATTTATCAACTTTATGTTACTGTTTTGTATTGTATAAATGTACTAGTTAAGTTTTTAGTTTTCGTTGAGTTTTCTCACCCGCCAAACCTCTCTTAAGGTTTACTTTTCTCCTTTTTCTCTCCTTGTCGATTCCCTCATTTATGTTCTATGCGGTGGATCATAACCCCCCCCCCCCATTTTTTCAACTCCGCGTCTCTGCCGTGTTGATTTTCGCGTCGCCGTTTCGTACTTATTTTTATTGCGTTTTCCACCGACGGATCGTGGTGAGT
The DNA here is from genome assembly GCF_963678635.1 of Symsagittifera roscoffensis. Lineage (NCBI taxonomy): Eukaryota > Metazoa > Xenacoelomorpha > Acoela > Convolutidae > Symsagittifera > Symsagittifera roscoffensis. The sequence goes on from NC_087062.1 coordinate 79,254,594, forward strand.
TCACACTAACCGACGGTACATCCTGTCCTTCGTTCGCCGCACCTATGGTTGGTTCCCTTCATCCGATTTCCCACTCACTATCGTAGTCGTCGTTGTCGTCCTCGCTCTCGTCCGCCGAGTATTCCACTATTCGCTGTTTTGTTGATTTTCTTGCATTTTCCATTGCGGTTCGGTCCTTCTCCGCTTTTCGCTTATTTTTTTTTGAATCGCTTGGGGCCGGTGTACTAGTTACGTTTCTACTCTGTCCAGGGGTGCACTCCTCGCTTCTATTCCCAATTAGGCTTTCTTCAGCCGCCGATCTAAAAGACACACCACTCCGTCTTAGTAACGACCCTTTTTCAATTTGCACCGTATGTTTAGTCATTTTTTCAATTTTTAATGACAAACGTTTATACCTCCTTGGGTCCTTTGGATCCGTCTTCCCGGTCCTCTGATACACCGTCGTTGAACTTGTTTTATGCTTTTTCAGTCATGTTGGGGTCTTGGGTGGGCCTAGTTCCTTGGGGTCCACAACTTCCGGAGCCTTGGGATCCGTTACCACGTCATCGTCCAAAATGATTGGAGCTTTCCTATTTTGCGGGGCGTACACTAAGTCACTTCTCTTCTCCCAATCTAGGGTAAGTTCAACTTCTGGGAGGTTTCCCGCCTTGTCTAAACAAGATAACTTTTGATTAACGACATTATTCCAATTTAGGTTTTTCAATGACGGCTTTTTCGTTAAATTTCGCAGTGCCGTATTTGCTTCTCGACCATGGTATGCTTCGAACGGCGTTAGTTTAGTTTTAGAGTGTGGCACGAAACGTAATGCACTAAGCGCACGGGATATCATCTCCCCAAACTTGTAGTTTTTATTTTCCTGGAGATAAGTCAACACGTAATTTTTTATCGACCCAATAGTCCGTTCAACCATTCCTGTTGCGCGATGGTCCCTAACCGGAGATTTAATAAGTTCGATACCTTCGTAGTTACAGAAATTTTGAATTTCGTTAGAGAAAAACCCCGTGGCTTGATCCATGTGCAATTTCCTTGGGTGTCCATGAGTATTTATGTAATTCCTTAGGAATTTCAATACACTTTTTGATTTGTTGCTTGAACAAACATACGCCGACGGCCAATGCTAGAAAGTATCTACTGCTACAAGTACATATTTTTTTCGACCCCTAACATAGTTTACTGACCCCAGAAGTCTAATTGGAGCAAATCATTTGGTTCCTTAGGATCATACGTTTCCCCCATGTCATTCGGCATGTCTGGTTTAAGGTTTTTACCTGCTTCTAAGCAACGTTTGCAGTATTTGGCTGTGGCCGCGATATTTCGGTGCATAAGGGGAATCCACACGTCCTTTGCGGCCGCGAACATCTTATCCCTCCCATGATGGTTATAATGGAGACGATTCAGAATTGCTGATGATAGGTCCTTCGGTATTGCTAACCGGCCGTCCATCCACAGGCAATTCTCCCGTACTGCGAAATCGTTGTAATGCTGGGCGTAATATTGTCCTAATCTTGTAATAATCTCCTTTGCTCGTGGGTTGCTGTCTCTGATGTTGTCTCGGATGGTCTTCATAACGCGATCCGGTAAATTTCCTCCGGTAACTTAGTTGATCGTGATAATTCTCGTTGGCAATCCGATTCCCGCATATTCATAATGAAAATATCACGAATGTTTTCGGCCGCGTTTGCAAAATCACATCTTCCTGCTAGGGCGCTTAGCTCCGCATGAAATTTTTCGAAAGTTTCGTTCTCACGTTGTTTTCGTCCGTAGAATAGTCCCTGCTCATGAGTTACATTCCTCTCACGTTGGAAAAAATTTTGCATCTCATCCAGGACCCGTGGGTAACCGTTCCGTTTTAATGTTAACCGTCGATTTCCGTGCTTTGAATATGCGTTGCGCCTCATCTCCGATACAAAGATACAAGTTAGACTTTAACTTCTTTTCCGAATCGAGACGGTTTTTTCCATTGACTTCTTCAGGCAACGCCGTGATAGCCGCCGCATTTAGAGTACTCGCAAAATAGAAATCATCGGGATCAATGTCGTATTTTGGTATCATCCCCCAGTGAAATTTAATTATCCACTCCTCCCAATATACTGGAGTTTCCGGCGTTCGTGTTTCCCAAAATGCTACTATATTCTCTGCTGGCTGCGCCATGTTAAAGTCGTAAGCTTGGAAATTCAAAAGGTTGTTAATAAAATTTATTGTAGGCAAACTGTTAGGCATCAAATCGAAATCTTACTGCGCTCTTTTATTTCAGATCCCATCGGACATTAGAGATCGAAAGTTAGAGGACAAAGGTCAAGACAGCAGGTCCCCAGACAGAAAGAAGAATTGATAGCACTTACATAAACTCAAACTGGTGTCTCTCTAGAAGAATTGATAGCACTTACATAAACTCAAAACTGGTCCCTATCTCAGTATTGGAGATAGTTTTTGCGTTAAAACAGGTTAACGCCAGAAAAACGTAATTTTAAAAACAAAAATGAAAAATTTTCATCTTTTAACAATGCTTAGACCAAACAGCCTGCCGCAATCTTAATTGGACTGATTTTTTTTTTGAAACAAGACTACTCGTATCAGGGCGAAACCTTGAATGAATGCTCTAACTGCCCTTTAAAGTCTATGGAGCAGTAGTAACATGAAAAATTTGAATGTAATAAAAAGCGTTTTTTTTTAATTTGAGGTTTTTGTAAAAATTATCCCCGCACACGCCATATAAAGAACAAAGTGAAAATTTTGCTCCTATTATCAAATCAGTTATGGCAAATAAGCTTCCTTCAACCAACTTGGAACGTTTTCTAAGACGGATTAATGCTCCGCTTACGCGTTGAAAGCGCAAAATATGTCGCGCGTTAACTGTCCCCATATTGGCCGAAATGGTTATCTTGAAACCACCATAACTTCACAAAAAATAAAAAAATTATGAAATATAAGCTCAAGACAACAATACCTTTTGAATGATACTAAAAAATGTGTCAAAAATGGCTTGTTAAAAAGTCAAAATTTGCCTGAAGAAAAAAAAATACCCCGAGCACAAACATTCCGTTCCTTTCGTTATGAAAGTCGGAACAATAGTTCACCACCTAAGCGTAAAAAGAACGAAATACCAGGAGCGTTGAATATTTCAAAGTGGCAAAGCTGTTTTTTTTAAGCCTTGATCAATTACAAAGAATACCGGTTGAAAGTTTTTTTTAAATTTGACCAGACCGGCTTCGGCTAATTCACAAACACTTTTGACTCGTTTTTCAGCCGTGAAATTACTTTGTATTTGTGTCGATGGTGACTGATGAAAAGTTTTAAGGTTAATCAAGCAAGAATGGATGTTTTTAACGGCGATGGTGTTGGGTTCTGGAAAGAAGAAAGGACATTGTCAGCCCAACACACACTCCTAAACTCCGCTACTGATTACTAGCGATAGTGCTGGTAAAACCAATGACCTTAACAAAAGTCACCTGAACAAATCGTACCCTCATGTTTGAGCTACACCAGCATCAGAATTTCTCGCATAAAAGAAAAACGAACAAAAAGTTGCAGTTTTTACTTAGGTTTTATTTCAAAAACGTCTCCAAAAGTTTGCCCTAAAATCTGGCTCGGCCTATTTCAATGCCCAGCTTATAAACGAGGGCCAATAAGGATTTCGGGACAATGAGATCACATTTCAATACTCGAAAAACCGTTTTAAAGCTAAAAATCAGGCCTAATATCCCAAGGACAATGTGATGACAAAAACGGTTCACAATTGTAAGTTTGTTCACCATGCCAAAATTCATTGCATTATGACAAAGTTTTCGAATTAAAAGGTGGAGAAAAGTGGAAAAGAGACAGCTTTTATCAGCGCGTTTCAAACGAGGAAAAAATTTTTTATCCAAATGTTTTGTCGTCTAAATTTCTAGTCATCCTAATCACTTCTGTGGTCTTATTGACCAGTAGCATCACTAAGTTTTTTTTGCATTTTCGCGATACCTTGTAATTTTTTTCCGATCGGAAAAAGAAAAATTATTTTGTCAATTCTTAATTTATATCATGATATTGTCTAATAATTAAATATTAAATTTATAAATTGATCACATTAAATTCTCTTTGAAACAGAATCCACTCCGTAAGTTATTAATGTAACGTTTTTTGGTAACAATTCATACTCTGGAAATATTACACAGCAAGAGTGTAAAATAAAATGGTTGAAACTTTGGCTCATGGGCTGCAAAAATAGTTTCAGTTTCATCTTTGTAACTACACGCTCTCATAACAGAAGGTATTTTTACTGCACTATTTCTCAGAGTTATTAATTGATGGTGGTCCATTTACAAAATAAATTGCACATATACTTTTGAGTGTTGAGGGTATATAGGATGTAAATAAAACAAACAATTAACTGATGTCATTAAAACTTCTCAAAATTCCACCAATTGGGTTTTACCCAAAAAATTGACGCTCGGAGGGGGAATGGATAAATTTAAAGTTGACATTTAAATTTGGTAAAATTCGTTAGCACCTTGAGTTAAATGAACGTAAGTGATACAAAAACAAAATATCGAAAAATAAATATACATACGAAATATGTGACAGATTACAACATGAAAAGGGTAAATAGTAATCAGATAAAAATGGGCAAGTTCATTTTGCATGTGTTAATTAACATAATTAAGTCTGGAATGGTAAGTTCCTTTTTTTCAAAACCATCCACTGATTAGCAAATTTGATACTGCTGAATCGTTATTTCATTAGCTTATATGGTATCTACTACTGATAGCCGTTAAACGCAGCTAATAGCGCCTGCGAGTTGTCCGTCGTGAAAATATTGCCGTTTGAGGGGGTTCCTTGCAGACTTTGCTGGGCTAGCTGGTTAAACAAGATCCCATTTTGGTACATCTCAAAAATGTTTCCGGCACCCATGCCCGGCTGGAACCCTGCAACTGCGGCCGGGGGTGTGTGGGCCAGCTGTTTGCTGGAAGGAATCGCAATAGCCTGCGATGTCTGGGATGTCATGGCTAGCTGTTGGGGGTTCGCAGCTGTCATCATTGCAATCTCTGTCAGTTTCTGCTGATGATGTTGCTGCTGACTCATTCCGGCAGGTGTGATTGCACGTGTAGTGTCTGCGGGGTACAAAAAGTGGTTTTGGGGGATTGCAAGACCTGGACTCTGAAGTGCTTTTTTGCTCGGTGGGCTGCTTAAACAAGATAGGTTGCTTAGCGAGGGGGAGGGGGCCGCACCGGCATGGTTTCCAAGACTGGACAGTAGCATTGGGTAGTAATTTGGGTTCATGGTAGCGAGACCGAGAGGATTCAAAGCTGCGCCGAACTGTTGAAAGCTGTTCATAATTGCGTTCGGATAGCTCATTCCGGCAGCTGTCGGGTTATAGCTCATGAGACTCTGTTGCGTCCGAACAAAAAGGGGGAACGGGTCAATTAAACCCGAATTTGGGTTCGGCTTCTGGGCGGCCATTTGACTCATGACCTCTTTCGGCTGTGCCTTTTTCGCCTCACACATTTTACCCTTGATTTCGTGGTAGTGTTCTCGACACGCGTCATCCGCCGACTCTTCTTTCGTGAACTTGACGAATGCAAACCCACGGAGTCGCTGGGTGTTTTTGTCGTACATGAGCATAACTTCTTCTATTTCTCCGTATTGGCCGAAGTAAGCTCGGATGTCGTCTTCGTGTGTGTCCGGCGGCAGGCCTCCGAGAAACACTTTTTTTGTTTTGCTCACAACTTTGGACTGGTGTTTGGGCACTGCTCGTTTCGGGTCCACTTTCTTGCCGTCAATCAAATGGGGGTGATTTGAGTCCACCACGCGATCAACTGCGTCTGCGTCGGCAAACTTAATGAAACCGAAACCTCGTGATTTTTTACTAGTGGAGTCTTGCATAATGCAGCACTCGAGAACTTCGCCGAACTTGGAAAAATATTCCTTCATGCGTTCCTCAGTGGTGCTCCAACTGAGTCCGCCCACAAACATTTTTCCAGGGTCGTTGTTGTCGCCATCCAGGGCAGCGTTGCTAGAACCGATTGTCGCACTTTCTGCCCGCGAAACGAGTTGCATCATACTGTACTGAATAGACTGTCGATGTTCTGTCGTCGCAGTTGTTGTGATTCAAACTGACCGCTTCGATTTCACTGGTAAATACTGAGTAATATTTTGACTGTGTGATGCGCTTGTCAGGAAAACTTCTACCTAAATAGAGAAAATTGGGCTTGAAAAAGGAATAAAAGAAAGGAAATTTGAAGCACGGCTTTCTAATGAGGGATCTAACCTATACATAATTATACAAATGCGCCTAAAGCTGATAAGGCTATTTAGTGTCCTATGGAAAATGGGAAAATTTGAATGGGGGAGGGGGTGTGTAGCAATTTGGACGCATGTCAACTTAACTCACATCTTATCGCATTTAGCTGTAACTCAACAGGGGGTAGTGAAAGAAAGGCTCTACAATTAGATTGGGCAAATGTATAAAAGCGCTTCCGGGTGAATGTCAGGGCTAATTTGAACAGACAAGTCGAGAGTACTTTCCCCCTGTTCTTTCAATTTGGCTAATCAGCCACGAAATAAAGTTCCGGCTCTGTTCTGCCATTATTCCATATACCTTAAATTCCATTTACCCCAATTTTTGTACCCTAATGGAACGAAGGAAGGCATTAGTTCTCTGAAAACCAGCGTGGGGTTCCCAATTAGACACTATCTTTTAACACCGTTAGTTCTAAATAGAAGCGCTTTAATGTTACTAATGCTAAAAAATCAAGCTCACGAACGAAAAAAATAACGTTTTTTTAGTCTGTTCTTCTGAAATATTTCATGCGTTTTTTAGTTTCCATTTTCAAAATCACACTTTTTCAAAACAAGTCGATTTTTTTCGTTCCATAAAACTCCTAGTGGTATTTAAGGATAATCTGTTACAAAATTTGCTTAGAGTGGATGAAATTGAGTTCCATTTTATATTTATTCTTCATTTAACAGCTTGATATTTTGGGTCCCTATTCCAAACATATTAATCAATTCAAAATTCAAAAATCCAAGTGGAAATGTAATTTATATTCTGCAAGCTAACCATTTCACCTTCGAAAGAAAAAGTTACGAAAAATGGGAGTTCTTTTTTGAATTTGTTTTTGATTTTTTTGTTTGACGTCTGAATATTTTTTTTCGGAACAACCGGCTGCCCATAAAAAAATTTAAGGTAGCGGTATCAAAAAACATGAGCAAATCATTACCCAGAAAAATTTGAAGGGGCAATTTTAGAATTTGGAAAGCCTTTAAGAGCATTTTAATTAAGTTTTAAGGTAGTTTCGCTCTAAATCAAGTTAGGCCAATCTAAGTTAAGAAGCGGGATCGTTTCAAATACTTTTGACAATCATAATTGAAAAAGAAACCTCAAACTCTTTCTCTAAACACGCTATTGCACCCAAATTACACTTAGGCTCGTATTGTGTTAAAATGAAATTAACTGGGAATTGAACCATTCAATTTAGAAACTAATTTTCGCTAATTCAAACAAGTTGGCATCGGAAAAAATTTAAATATTCAATATTGACTGCTAAATATTACGATCTAAAAACTGAAATGGTCACGCATGTTATGTACAGTTAACAAATTACAGGCTAAAATTCGAAAACTAACCACGACATTTAAATTATCTAACTGTCTGTAATTTTGAATTAATCTAAAGGCAATTTTAGGACAATGTTAGCTCTAAAAAAATTATTGAGGTGGTAACTATCAGAGCAGATCACTTCATAGTAGGCGCCATTTTCGGATGGGGAGGGGGGTTCAAACAGTGCAATTTGATTGGCTAAGAGCTGGCCAATTCTGATTGGCAAAATACGGGTGATGCTATTGGGTAACATAATTGGCTATACATCTAAGCTGTTACACGACATTAGTCTAAGACCCAAACTTCAAATGATATTTAGTTGGAGTATAAGCAGCTACCATATCAGTGCTAATGGAACGACCCTCTAGAAATTTACCCGCCATTGCGAATATCCACAACTTAAAAGATTTTCGCTAGTTCGTTGGTCCAAGTATTTCTGCTGTTTCTTTCCTGTAAAACGTACAAGCAATAAACTATTACATCACTAGAAAATTTCAAATAATGAGCTAAAACGAAGGCTGTTTTGAGGTTTTTAGCGGCTACTTTGAGCTGATTAGGAGAGGGGGCGTTCACCGCCCAACCTTTTTTTCTTTTTTAACAACAAAGGCGGCAATGGGTGGAGAGTCTAAGAGGTATCTATCAAAGCCCTCAGATGTCACATATTCAAATAGTTTCTCGGCTAAGAAGTTTTGTCAGTTTCATTAAATTTCAGGATTAATCTTTATTCTATATTTTGAAAATAGTATTGTCGGCATTTTGAGCAGCTTAATCAACAAAAATTAAGAAATTTCCGCAGCGTTATTGAATATTTTAAAAAACAAAAATTCGGCTAATTTTGAAAGAAAACACCAATTTGAGGTCAATTTTATTCAGTCTTTCATTCTGCCAATCCTTGTTGCAAAGTTTTCCACAAAAACATAAATGAATAATTCATTCGAGATTTTCGTGCCATGCAAACAGTTCAAATGGCACCTGCAAGCCAAAAACAAACCAAATCCAAGCATTAGAATATATACGTTAGCCATAGCCGCTTGATTTTAATTACCATTTGAGCTAAGACCTGCCAAAAACAAGATTTGTTTTGCAGTGATGACCATTTTGCATTAATTCTTCATAAAAAAGCAACGCTCGACAACGCACACCATAAGCTTTTTTCTTTGAAACCAAGAGAAACATCATAGTTGATTCTGTTAAACTTGAACATTTTTAATCGACTCTAAATTGATAGACGAAAACTGCAAAATGGTCAAAGACGAAAAAATTGAAGAACTGATGGCGGAAGTTGAGGAGCAAGTAGAAGACCTCAAGAGTTCTTCGGGAGGACTCGCGTTCGAGTTGGTTCTTGAGGCTCCCAAGACAGTGGAACCACCCGAAGTTTTGACGAACCGAAGTGAGAGCACCAGTCCGAGAGACAAAACCGATATCGAAATGAAAATCGCTCGAGCCGAAGAGCGACGAAAGGAATTCCTGGACTCGAAATTGGAGTCGGTTCGCGTGAGCGAAGGGCGCCGATCTGAGGTGTTGACGAAACAAAAAGAGGAAGAAGAAAAATTTATTGAACAGACTAAGAAAAAGATCGAAAGCGACTTCGAGGTGGTTGAGGCGAACAAGGAAGCCCAGAGAAAACTATTCGAGGAAACTTGCCAACAACGAGAGGCTAGAATTGAACAAGCCTTAAAGCGAGCTGCCAATAACCCTGTGGTGCAACCATAGAACCACGAATCGACACCAAGACGGGGTTTTCTTAAACTGAGTTGTTTCTCATGGTGTATATCATTTTCTAATATACATTTATAAGTTGTGCATAATAGAATATATTTACTACTTACCGAATTGAATCTTCTGGCTTTGACAAGTTTGACCTTTTGTAATGTGAAAGCACTTCCGCGCTGATAGAATTGGTAGATTTTTGGGTACGAAGAAAAGAAAAATGGGCTTTTAAAATTTGAAATTATGGTCGTCGTCTTGTCTTGAGAGTGACGTCGATAGCTTTAAAAGGGGAGCTGCGAGTAGATAAATGAGCTTTTAGTGAAATCAGCAATAGAGCTAATGGCAGGGAAAAGAGGTAGAGCGATATGGCTTTTAGTGAAAAAATAATGGAGCGCTTAATCTTTTGTAAATTCCTATTGATTACTGCAGAACTGGCGGCAACAATGTACAGATTACGCTTTTTCAGACCCGGCAAATCGGCTTCACCTGTTGGAGCGAAATGCGCACATTTAAATTCGATTGTAACAAAAGTCTTGAAGTTATATTGATTTTATATTAATCCGCGCCGGTCGTAAAGCGCATTTTGGCTTTATGTTCGGATTTGCTGCGTGACAGCCGCAGGTGGTAGCAGAGGTTAAACCTATCAGAAATATTGTTTTTTTTCTAAATTAACTAATTTTGAGAGCAGGACCGTTGAAAAGAGCAGTTGATAACCATGCTTTTATGGAAAATTGTCATGTTAAATCTGACGCCAGATATGTCAATAGTAGACATATTTTATAGGCTTAGTCTATCTAAAATCATGACATTTGTGATGCATCAAAACAGATTAAAATTAAACCTAAGCATCGTCAAGTGAGGACCTAAGATCTTTGCTACGGTTGAAGTCGCACATTGTTCCAACCACTTCAAGAACTAGAAGGAACACGAACAATTTATTCGCTAAACATAGCTTTTTCTCACTTTTACTGCCAACAAAGCAGTACTGAGCGTGATTCAGATTCCAACACTTAAATTTGGAAGTATCGAGAAAAACCTGTCAGCGTTTTTTTCAATCTCATTTAAACACTTTATCAGAGGCTCACCAACATATATGCACTTCTATTTAAACTATTTTAATCACAATCATAAATCATTCTTGGATTTCTATTCTAGTATCTTTCGGAACGTCTCTGCTTAAATCAGTGAACTTGAAACACTATAATCTATGTGCAGTAACCGTCCATGGTTGATGAACTTGGTAACTATTGTTGAAAAACTTGTATTGTGGATTATCAAACACTAGACTTCTCAAGTAATCAACACGAGCAAAACCAGCAAATTACGGCTGCCAGTTGTCTAAAATGATTGGATAGCCGAAAATTTCGAGGAAAGTCAATTAAATACAAGGCCAAACTGTTTTTTTTTGTGCGCTGTAAGGGGATCTCGCAACCAGCCGAAAACAGATTTGTCGCAGAACCTTCATCATAGCTTAATCTTTTTTTGCTTCTTAGCGCTTCTGAATTTTACTGTTTTGAATTCGAATAGCTAAAACTCTGTACCGCTCGAAGTCGCTTAGTGAACAGGCAACAAAGTTTGGGGATGCCGCAAAAAAATTGCGGAAACTCGAACAGTTTAGAGTTTAGGTTGCCTACCGAAAAATAATAATATATGGGTATAGAAAAAATAAGTTGTCGCAGAAACCACAGCTGTAAGCGGAACTGCAAAAAGTAAGCAAAATCCGCAAAACGTAAATAGATTCCGCAAACTGTAGATGAATTTTGCAAAGTAAAAACAGAAACAGCAAATGTTAAAGAACCTGCTTAAATGTGCGAAATTTGCATGCAATTTGCTGAATCTGCTTGCATTGTCGGAATCCGGAAGAAAATTTTTGTCTCGACAATGTTTACACGTATTTGAGAGCGGAATCTACTCTTAGCTATTATTTGAATTTGCGCAAAATAAATATTGGGTCAATTAAATGAACAATGCAAGGATCATAATAAAATGCATAACTCTTTTTTACTTTTGAGGCGTCAAAGTCATGTAGATGTTTGGAAAATTCTTCGTGAAACATAACTGCTTGCAAAAACTAAACACTTCCTAGTTCGAGGTATTCCGTCATTGTCTTCAATTTTTGACGCGCAATTAGAAAGTAAAGTTTTTGCTTAAAGTTTTTATTTTAGGGTGAATATAAGAATATTCCGACGGTCTTCTGAGGTCTGATAACAGTTATTGCCAAACATGTTGTAGGCGCAAAAGGAAAACACATTTTTTCATTTAAGCGAAATCCGCCTCACGCATTTTTAGATACAATGTGATGTTTTATTTTGAGCGGGTTATTGTTAAACTGACGCAAGTAGCATGCCTCATTGCATTTTGGATTAAGTTCTATTCTTAATTAACTTGCTACTTGTGCTACCATTTGAAAAACTGCACTTATGAACTATCACAAACTGGCCAAATTGGCATTTTTCAAGTCTCGATAACTCATCAAAAATGCTCGCAGGTACAAAAATGATTTCCATTTAGGGCTCAAGGCATCAATAGTTTTCAGATTATGAATAAAGTTTCTGTAAAAAATGGCTTGTTGGAAAAAAGTAGAAAAGTCTTTGAAAAAAAATCCACACTCATGACAATTATTCATAAAATTTTCCAAAATCACCAAAACTTTTTATTTATATCACTGTAAGCGATGAATACTCGTATGTTTAAGTTCCACTTTCTATAATAAGATATAAAAGTAAGGCTGTAAAAACCAGCGGGGAGGGGCTAGGATTTTTTCCAGAAGGAGAGTGAATTCTTAAAAAGGTTCAAAAATGTGTCGTGTCCTTTGGTTTGATCAAATCAATAAATTGATTCTCATAAAGCACTAATTATACCGCATGTCACGGAACTCGATATATTTAGCGCTCTAAACGCGTAAGCGGAGATTTAGTTCGTCTTAAAAATTGTTCCATGGGAGCGAAATTTATCACTTTGTACTTTATATGGCGTGTGGGGGGGGGGGGGGGGGGGAATCTCAAATTTAATTCTTTTTTTTTCATCATTTTTATTTACTACATTTAATTTTTTTCATGTTATTACTGCGCCAAAGACATTAAGCAGCAGTCGGAACATTCAGGGTTTCGCCCTGATACGAGCAGTCTTGTTTTTTTAATGGCTTGCCGTTGCAGACCGTCATCATAACTGTAAAAGACAAGAATTTGAGAAAATTAAGAATATAAACTTATAATTCTTGGATTTCTTGTTATCCTGGTACTTCTAACAAATTTTCATTTACTAAATTTCATAAGACGCAACGAATTGATTGATCAGATTTAGATTTGCTATACGAGCATGCAAACAAACATTTGCTGATACTTCTAAAACGTTTTAGTGATTGTTCTTTTTATTTGGAATTCACCCCACCCTCAAACTTTTCATCTTCATGCGTTGATAACTGGTTGAATTTAAAAAAAAACATTTGCATTTCTCTAACAGGTCAGAAATTTTTTATTCCCGAATGTAAAAACGGAGTACTTTAGCTCGGTAGTTTCTTGACATTTTGTTGCACGAGACAGCCTTTAAGATTGAACCAAAATTTTTGACGTATTCCTTGTGTGCCGTGTTATTGTTCCGACTTTCGATACGAAAGTAACGGATTATTTGTGCTCGGGGTGGGTTTTTTTTTCTTCAGACAAATTTTGACTTTTTAACTAGCAATTTTTGACGGAATTTTTTTTATCATTCAAAAGGTATTGTTGTCCTGAGCTTAAATTTGAAAAGATATTTCACCTGTGATCATTTTTCGTAAAGTTATGAGGATATAAAGATTGCCATTTTGGCCATTTTGACCAATTTGGGACAATTAACGCGCGATATAATTCGCGCTATTAACGCGTAAGCGGAGATTTAATCCGTCTTATAAATCGTTCCAAATTGGTTCAACGAAGCTTATTTGCCATAATTGATGTGTTACAAGGAACGAAAACTATCTTTTTGTACTTTATATGGCGTGTGGGGGATGATTTTCATAAAAAATTTCAAATTTTAGAAAAATTTTTTTTCATTTTATTTTATTTCATATAATGTTTTTATGTTATTACTGCTGCTCCATAAACCTTCAAAAGCAGTCGGAACATTCAGGGCTTCGCCCTGATACGAGCAGTCTTGTTTGACTATTAATACACTTCTTGTGCCTAAAACTAAACAAGACTGCTCGTAACAGGGCGAAGCCCTGAATGTTCCGACTGCCTTTTAAGGTTTATGGAGCAGTAATAACAAAAAAATTCATCGAAATAAAAAAAATGAAAAGTTTTTTTTTCTGAAATTTGAAATTTTTTATGAAAATCATCCCCCCACACGCCATTTTAAGTATTAAAAGATAGATTCCGCTCCTTGTAAAAAACCAATTATGGCAAATAAGCTTCTTTTAGCCAATTTGGAACGATTTTTAAGACGGATTAACTCTCCGCTTACGCGTTAATAGCGCGAAATATATCGCGCGTTAATTGTCCCAAATTGGCCGAAATTGCAATCTTTAAACCCATGTAACTTTACGAAAAATGATCACAGGTGAAATATCTTTTCAAATTTGAGCTCAGGACATCAAAACCTTTCGAAGGATATAAAAAAATTCCGTCAAAAATGGCTAGTTAAAAAGTCGAAATTTGTCTGAAGAGAAAAAAACTCACCCCGAGCACAAATATTCCGTTACTTTTGTATCGAAAGTCGGAACAAAAACCAATATTCCATCTGCAATATGATTTTTTAAAGAATTTGCGTAAAATAATTTTAACTAAATACAATTAACCCTTTTCTTCTACGCGGCGAAGTGACCTGGCTCAAAAATCTTTTTGTAATTTTGTATATGAGATTGCGCGAATGAGAGGAGTAGAAGGAACAAAAACGTTGTCATTTTGAGATAGCGTGAGGGAGCAGAATTAGCAAAAAAAAACATCCTTTGTACAAAAAAAAAACTTTAAACGCCGATGCAGCGACTTCTTGTATTCAACTGAGGAAAATAACGTTTTATTTTCAGTTTCTGTCGTTTTTTCTGCAATTAATAAAAATGAAGAGCTCAAGTTTGAAAAAAAAATTGTGAAATCTTTTTTAAAAATCCAACCGACTGTTTACTCGAAAGCCTTAAATGCCTACTCATCAAAAATTCATCAGATGATTTTTGGTAAAGCAAATTAGTTTTTTTTTCAATGACTGTAGGTTGAACATTGCAGTTAGGGAATCTTGCGTGAGTGGGCAATCTCACACGCTAATCTTGCGTCTGAAGCAAGAGTAGCAAAAAAAATCAATTTTTTGTTTGGAAGTTTTATTGTATTTTTTTTAAATCACAAACTGTTTTACACAACGATGCAGCAACATCTTGTTTTTAACCGTGGAAAGAAACGTTTTTTCTTTCAGTTTACGTCATTTTTCTGCAACCAACTAGGATGAAGAACTCAAGTTTGAAAGAAGGTTTATGAAATATTTTTAAAAATCCAACGGTTTATTTTAAGGCCTTAAGTGTCTACTCATCAAAATTTCATTAGATGACTTTGTTGAAGCATATTTTTTCAATGACCATAAGTCTAGTGTTGTATAGTTGATTTTACTGTTGTCGGTGTAATTTTTTTCAAGTAATTGTGTGTTTTACTTCATTTTGATGATTTAGTGGTTAAAATTTTTTTGAAATCCTACGATTGTATTATATTTGTGTATATATACTATTTCATAAATTATTTTATATAAGTATAAATATCGTAAGGGAGAAGATTTGACTTACTATTTTAACTTGTTCCCAGATTGAGTAATCAGTATGCAGCTCTTTTTTAGCTGGGGTTATATAATGTGGTCTCTAATTTAAGAAATGAATTTAAATTCAGATTCAAAATTGGAGGAGCGAAAGAAGGCGCATGGAATTAACTGGGAATCGAATGACGGAAGAAGAGTAGGTATGTTCTACCTAGGATGCCCACATAAAACCCACCACTAAGTGTGAGACAGTGGAGAATACGCAGTAAAGCATGGCTTACTAGAGGAAGGAAGAGAGTTGAAGACGAGAGGTGAGGGGATAGGAAAGCAGAAGAGTTGGGGAGGAGGGGAGGGGGGAATGGAGGTCCTGTGGGAAAAGTGTTCAATAAACGAAATTAGAGGCCGCTTAGCTTAATTCCGAATTGGAAATTCAATTTGGAGCCCTACTAATGTAACTACATATGCATAAAAATTCATCCTTCCTCCGCGTTTCGCCATTTGGACCAACAAACGAGACATGCATAATGGTTATCATCAGGGGCGGATTTAAGGGGAGCCAATATATACTAATTTTGAGGAAGGCGCGTGCGCCAAAAAAGAAAGCGACCTTTTGGCGAAAGCTTTCCAAAAACTGCTCGAAAAGGGCATTTTTAGCAATTTCTCAAAGATTTTGCCTACGGCGCAGATTAGTTTTTGCGCAAAATAGGGTCTTTGTAGAGCTTTGGGAGAGGTCGGAAATTCAATTTGGTCGACTTATAAAAAACTCGATAAAAAATTTAGAAAATCTTAGATTCGCCCCTGGTTGTCATGACAAATTTACCGGAGTTCCGTTTGCTTCTGTTTTGGGCGGCAAGAAGGGTAAAAATTTTGCTAAATAATGCTTCACTAACTTTTTCTTGACTAACCTTAAACCTAAAAATGGAGCATGTCAGTAAAAAACATTCTAATTGAAATCGGGGAAAACGCAGGAAAATTAAATCTGTTAAAAAGTTTGTTTCATGCTTTCGAGTGAGCTACGAAAATCAAAACGACTTGAATTGTAAAATGTTTCTCATTCTTTTTCTCGTCATGTCGTTATTTCCATTAAAATATGTTAAAAATTGAAAAAATGGAGTAGTATAAAAAGTCAGGTCGAGGTCTTCGACTTGTCTTTTGATTAAAATCTTTCGACTTTCTCGATCAAAGGAAAATGTTGCTCGATTTTGCTCGGCCCAACTCAGATTTGTTTCGACCGGCTCGACCAAAATCCAGTAAGTGCTCGTCTTATGTTTCGACTGTGATCGACTTTTCTCCATTTTCCCGACTAGAAACGAGTTTCAATTTTGTTTCGACTTTGTTCTCGACTAAAAATAACTTCACGACCGCAAATTTTCAGTCGCAAAATTGAAAATCTAAGTATACCTCAAGGGTCTAGCTGTTTAAGATATATAGGACTCGCCTCCTTCTTGTTCTTTTTCGCACAATGAAAATTTAAATCGAATATAATTTGCTTAAATATTTTTTCAAAATCTTATTAATTTTACTCACGATTGTTCAGCAGCTGCTTAGATTGAGTGAAATGGATGGGCCAATTGCAAGTAAAAAATATAATTTTGATTACAATCTGCGTATTATTATTCTGATGGAGAAATAATTCCTATTAAAAATGATCAAAGAAAGGTCATCGCCTAGCAGGGCTGTGATCAGAAAATTAGAAATGAGAAATCTCTAATCAAATTTCACAAGCTTATTGAGATAAGAAACAATAAGACGGTGATCAATGTAATTTTTGAAGTTATTTTTACACAATGACCCCCCTAAAGGCTGCCTTGGAAAAAGATAAAAAGAAAGGGAAAATTGGGAAAAGGTATGAAGGGTGATTGGATTACAATTGTAAGCTGGGATTGGACAGCATTGAATCTTCTGCGGCCTAATGCAGGGGAGGACGACGGGGAAAAGGATTATTCATTAGCACAGCTCAGTTGACCGACTTTAAATTCAGCAGAAAAGGGTAGATTTTTCAACAAACCAATTTTTGAGCCCTTTTTAGTCCGTTCTGACCCGCAATCCAATTTTTTGGAGCTCGTAGCGTTACTTACAAAACTAAAAGTTTTATGAAGACCAGTGAAGCAAAACTTGCTCTATGAAAAAAGAGCTCAGTAAAATTGTAGTAATTGCATTCGCCAGAAAAAATACATAAAATTAACTTATAAGTGGCACAAAGTTTTATATCATTGAGCAATGACCTAAAAAGTTTTCATTCACCAAAGCATTTTTAATTTCGCCAAATTGAACAGTTAAATCAGGGGAACTAGAATTAAGGGGTATGGGAGACAGGAAAGAATAAGGAAATGGGGGGGGTGTTAATTCGCACAAGAATAGGAAGCCAAATTAAAGCAGCCAGTGACACTCCTCGACTAGAAATTGTTAGGGTGGAAGACAGCTCGCGGATATTTCGGCCGGTCTCATTAAGCCAACATGAAAAGGAAATGACGCTCTCAATTATGACTAGGATGACATTTTTCCACCAAATTTTTTTGAGCAAATTTGCAAGTCGAAATCTAATTATTTTGGGTTTTACAGTTTTCTTTAATAACTATCTAATAAAAAAAATTTGAAGACCAGTGGAGCAAAAAAAAAGTATTGAAAGCTTACCATAAGTCAGTGAAACCCCTTTTGACCATTAAGAAAAAACGTGCTACAAAATAAGATGAAATTTTTTGACTCTACCGATAGAGCAATCAAAAGTTTTTGACGACGGTGACGGGAGTCTTAAGACAATTTTGGGGGAAGTGCATGGTCACAAAGTTATACGAAAACCTTTAAAACCGCCAATGCCAAAACCGAAAGTTTATTAATCTATCCACCTACATATCCCCACCAGTAACACACACACACCCCCCCCCCCCCACCCCACCACCACCCCATCCCCCTACTCGCGAAAGTCTTAGATACGTACTATCTACAGTAGTTTCTTGATTGTGAACCAATTAATTTAGAAAAAAAATCATAAGAGGAAAATGATTGCAACTTTTATTGATTTTATGGACCAATTAGTACATCCGTTAAGATTTTCCCTATTTTTGATCACACTTCGTCACGGAGTACAGTGAGCGTCAATGATTAAAAGCTGGAGGCTCTTTTGACCAATTGCAAAAAGAATACGAACGCCTTGGGCCATTATGGGGAACAACTAACTACTTCTAGGATAATGGGGACCCAAATAGGGGATAACTATGATACCTCGCAAAGTGAAATCTTACAAAAATTCAATTCTGATCAGTCGCAGCTCAGTCTCATTCAGAGTTTAATCACACGTTGAGGGAAGGACCAACTCCCCCTCTCGCAACGTGGTGTAACTTCAATTAGATTGCCCGAAGAAAAACCCGGGGCGATTTAACAGAACAGATTTGAACTTTCAATTCGATTCCCCCGAAAATAACCTCAATTAGGACCGAATCTTATTGGTGGAAGCTTTTTCTTATCACTGTCGCAAATTGATTAAAAGCTCTTGGGGATTTCCTCATCAATTATAATGGAGGGGATACGAAATGAGGGCAAAATTGGGAACAGGAAAAAGTAAGAGAGGCAGAAGAAAAGGCCGAAGTAATGAAGTGAAATGAGTCTTTATCGAGCATCCCCTAAATGGCGATTTAAGACCCAAAATTGACGTTTAAAAGCCTTTTAACTCTACTAATGATGTAAGATTCGGTCAAACGCGCTCAGCAGCATTTTTAAAAGAATAACAAAAATCAGGCTCTGATCATGCGATGTCATTATAATTGAATTGTCTTTACACCAATACCGCCCTTTAATGAAGTTAGCCTTATCAACCACAAGAATTTGCGATTCAAAACAAAAAAAAATCATTTTTATTGCGATAATGATCATGTATTAGAAAGATAAAAGGCCGAACTGCAAAATTATAAATTCTGAACTGAGTTTTTTGATGATATTTTCATTTCCATTATTGAACTTATAAGCTTTAATGGTCTTAATGGTTTTTGTCATCAAAACAAACTGAAAAAACTTGATAAGAAACTACGAGATGACTTCTCATCAGCAACGCTTTTTGATTTTTTTTGCAAAACACATAAGGCAGGAAAAGCACTTGAACACCAGCAGAATGAAACATAAAAATATCGAAAGACTATATAAAAAGTTACAGGGATTCTTAGCATATTTTCTGTCCCTGGGACTCGTTCAAAAATCCTAATTGAAGTAATTTTTGAGCCGCATGGTTTTACTGTTTTTGTGCTGAGCCTCAAAAATTTGAACAAGACTCCTGAGTTTTGACAATTTTTTAAAGTACCTGAAATAGTTTTTGAAAACAATACATTAAAAAAACGAACTTTTCATTTATGTTAGTCCCCCACAAGCCATATCAAGTAGAAATTGAAATGTTTTTTTTTTCATCTTATGTTATTTGGACCAATAAGCTTGCCTCAATCAATTCACTGATACTTTATGGGCCGGATTGCCTTAGTGCTGATGCTACACGTTAGAAGAAACTTCCGAATAGCACTCACTAATTATACCATTTGGGCAAAGCTGAAACCACATAAAGTTGATAAATTGGTCGCAAGGATTCGACCCACAGCCGACCCAAAGGATCCCCTCTTTCTACTAATTTGAGACATGGATTTTTGGCCTACTGACCTTAAATATTTTTTGAACGCAATTTTTTTTGGTCGAAATTTTCCAGAATGTGCATAAAGACGCCATTTTTGTTCTGTTTTTTCAAAAATTCGCCTGCGGCGTAGAAAATTTTATCAAATGAGGGTCTTTATATGTAATTTCAATTTTACGCACATAAAACCTACGCTTTTCCGATTGTATTGTATTATAAAAATTATATCATAATATGCAAACTAAAAAACCGAGAAAAAAACAACCAGAGCCCAAATATCGGTCTTTTTTTAAAAAAAAATCGAAAGGAGAAGATAACAAATTTTAGTAAAAAGTCACGTTTTTTAAAAACTTTGGGCCAAGTGTTAACAAATACTTTGATTAGATTACAAAAACAGTAGTCAAAAACAAATATGTTCATTGTGTTCATTTAAAAAAAACAGAATTAAGAAACGAAAAATCCGAAAAGAATTCTAAACTAACTGCTACTTTTCTAATGATAAAGAAATTAAAACATCCTTATTACAAGTATCAATTATTGTTCCGACCATTTGAAGAATGGAAAGGAACTTTGTATTCCGGTGTAATTTAGTTTTTTCTTTTTTACTTTTGCTTTCCACCCAAAATCAGCTAACACAAATCATCGTCGGAGAGAGATGAGTGATATATTATATGAATCTTTTACAGTCCATTACGAAAAAAAAAATCTCGAAAAATTTTCCCAGTGTCGTGAAAAACTTTCCCAGTGTCGGTTGAAATTTTTGGTTTTTCATCTTAACTCGAGCAGATAAAGCGAGCAAGCAGGCTTAAAATAGCTTAATTTAATACGTGAAAATTTAGTTTTACTCATTTAACAAACTTTTTTTTGAGTATTTTAGCGCTTTTTGGAATTAAAAAGTTCAAAGATTCAAAAACTGAAAAAAAAATTTGATTTTTTCTAAATATATATTTTTTTGTTTGATTTTAGGTTTTTCTAGTCATTTTTCTACAAAATTTTTTTTTTTCAGTTTGCTTGCTCTTCTATGACAGTCGGTTATGCGTGACTTCTAGTTTTTTGTTCAGCTCCTTTTATCACACCGCGCCACAGTTGGCAACAATTGTCCTGAAAAAAAAAGAAAAAATGAAAAATCATAAAAATTTCAATTTTTTTTTTCCAATTTTTTGCAGACTTTTTTTGAATTTATAGAAAATTTTTCCAATGTTCCTAGATTTTCTCAGTAGTGAGAAAATCAAGTCATTTACAATATTTCAAATGAAGCTGCTATTTTATTCGCTTGCGCATAATTAGAATTTAGGATGAAGCGGTTTATGTATCTTAGCTTTCTAAATAGAGCGCAAAAAAACGCATTTTCGGCTTGCATTTTCAAACAACTTCGTTCGGCGCAGTAAATTTCGCATATCAGCTCAATTAAAATTTTGTAAATGTTTTGAGAATCTCTCATCCTCTACTCTCTAAAAAGATAGTTAGTTGAAGCTCAAAGCCATCCCAGATGCTAGTTTGAGCAAAATGAACAAAAGAACTCAACAAAAACTAGACTCAACAGAAGACTCAGAAAAAATAAGTTGCTGTTGAGAAAAACTGTCTGAACGTTTGTTCGGTTCGTTTTTTAGTTTGATGCCCTTCAATTACATGTTTTGATGAAAAATTATAAAAAATGAGCCTTACATGGTTTATTTATCTTTTTCTTCTTGGTTTTTGAGCGCAGTGATTTTTTGAAAAAAAAATTAGTTTGGAATTTTGAAAAAAACTGGACCATTTTTGTGAAGTGCGAAGAAAATATCATCATGAACATACATTGATGAGATGGAGAGATTCGCTGTAATGGCTCTTTTTCCGTCCCCCCCAATCCCATCACCCGCAAATTTTTATATTTGAAGTTACTGTTCACTTTGTCCGATTGTCATGAAATTTGACATGCAGACTAACTAGGTTATGAGAAATTAACCTTGTAAAACCACTCGTTAGACCATAAAATTCATGTTTGAGTGAGGTGGGGGGGGGAAGGAAAAAGGGCCGCTGTAATTTTTAGGAAACTGAAAAAATACTTCATAATAAATTTTATTAGATCTTTCCAATCCGTGGAATATCAAATCAAGACTACAAATACTAATAAGACTATTTACCGACAAGGGTAAGAAAATACCAACATATGAGCGGTACAGCTCATCACGAAGACCCGCTGTTGGGCCCTGCGTACAAAATACTTATTTCGGTTATATTTCTGGGCAGTGTAGTATTGGCTAACCCTCAAGCTTCGATCGTCCGACCTTCCTCTTGAGAGGCGGAGACGTTACCACATCGTCACATCTCCCCTTACGTAACATATGTGAAAGTGTTTGAAATTTGTTTTTACCTCGACGAGAATTTTTGACTGCATTCTTAAATCCATTCATATTTCTATGTGAATTGTTTGTTTAAAATACAATTAGTCTGGGTTGCGTGCGAAGATTGCGTCACTACGGTAGACGCATGAGCGTTTTAAATTCAAAGTGAATTAAGAAAAAAGATTGAAAGGTTCAAATTATGGATGATCAAATTTTACGCATGGTGGGGTAGATTTCGAGAACAAAACAATCATCCCGAGAGCATAACAAAAAAGGGACCTGCTTAGCAATCTCCTCCTATAGTAATAATTACAATAGAATCTCCACCCTGCTGTAAAAACGCAAAAAGTTATCGACTCCTTGCCGACCCAAAGGGTCCTCCTTTGACTATTCTGAGATATTCATTTTTGGCTGACTCACCCTAAAAACTTTCTAAAGGCGCCTAAACTCGATTGTTTTTGTCAAAATTTGTCAAAAATCCTTTTTTGGCCTTTTTTCAAAAATTTGGTCAACTAGGGGTCTTTATAGTGATTTGGGAGAGCTCAGAAAATCAATTCAGTTGACCTAAAAAAGGTTGACAAAATTTTTGACATTTTTTGAAAATCCGTCCCCCCCATCGAGAAAATCCTAGATCCGTTCTTGCTCGACACCTAATCTAAAAGCAATCTCCCCCTTCTCGAGAAGGGAGGGGGTAGATTGTCAATCAGATCTAAAAAGCTTAAAAAGTTATAAGCAAACGAAATATCACTAACCTATCTGTCAGTTAGTATTGTCAATTTTTAACATAACGCGCAGATGTGTAATGGTCAAAAGATGGTAAAGAGGTCAAAAATCTCGGCTCAGTAAATGGTTTTGAAATCTCGGTAGCCGTCAAAAGAAAACTAAGACTCAGCTTAGTGATTTATTGAGAGCGGAGCTGCTTGCGCTTTAAGATGGCTCGAATATTTTTTGGTGAAAACGGTTAGTAAAAGCAGCTACTCTGATCCAAATCAAATATAGATCAGCAAATAAATGGCAAAGCTTAAAATTAGGCAAAATAAATAAAAATCAAATCTAGCGTCAATTTAGGAGCCAAAATCAGCGATGATAGGACAGCAAATTAAACGTTTGCACAGCAGATGTAACTTATGGTAATCTTTGTTCGGCCATGATGAAAATAAAAATAACTGGATTAAAAGGCATTCAGTTATGGTGTATGTTACAAAAAGGTGACAATTTTATAACTAAATATATCTTCAAACGCAAAGCTGTTTTTATGACTTTAGCTATAGCAAATGTTTTGTAATTTCAACTTAAGAAAAGTAATAAAACTTTTCATTCTAAGAGGTCTTCAGGTTCAGAAGCAATAACAAAATGTTAGCTTTAAACGCAACTTAAATCACTCTCAACTCTGATTAATATTTTTCACGTCAGAACTTAACTACAAGTAAAAAGTGTGATTTTTTCTGCTATTTATTACCAGCAGAGCTGACTGGCGTCTGAACACCGTCAAAACAGAGGTGTAAATCTATCATGCTCTCTGTAATTATAAAACTGACAGACCACTCGCTTAAGATTACACCAATGTGAATGGCAACTTCTTCATACAAGCAACACGAATTGTTATTTCCAGGTTTATCTATGGTCAAGCGGTGCGTTCTCAGTGCCACCGGAAAAAAGAGACAAGTCTAACCGAGTTCATAATTCCACTGACCAGAATCAACTTGTTATTTCATTAAAACCGGATACACTCCAAAGTCGAAAAAGAAGACCAGATTTATGAGATTATTTGACAAGAAGATTATTAAATTTGCCACAGTGGCGTAGTTTTATTTCTCCTTGATTGAGAACCCTATAATCCTGCAACATAGAAGGTATCCAGACATGGACCTTTTATTACCAATGTTAGAGAAACCTAGTAACATGCAAACAATTTGTGAGATAAACTACGGAAAAAACAGTTACATGTTCTTTAAATATCTTTTCAATGAAATGATTGAATATTTTCTTCAAGTTTTTCTCTGCAATTACTTAGGATACAGGGCTGAAATTCGACAATAAATCGGAAAGGAATTTTTTCAAGGGATATAGCTAGCTCAAAAAACGTTGTTTAATAGACGTCAGTTGGCCATCAATTTGAAATTCGAATTAAAATTTCTTGGAAATGAACTACCCTCGCAAACGGAGAAAGAAAAATTGACCCATTGAAATGAGAATTAAGGCACGCGACCTATAGGATGCAACTTTTGTTTCCAACCTAGCAAATGATCGATTACATTCTTCATGTTTTTGCAGCTTTCTCTAAATTCACTGAAGGTACAAAGTTGAATTTTTGACAGATGAGAAATCTGCCTGGATTACAGTTGAGACATTTTTGAGGCGATATTTGGCTATAGCCAATTATAATTCATTGGATAAGTTCTTGTTGTACTCGTAAGCAGCACAAACAGTTTCAAATTATGGGAAGAAAAGTGCGTTTTGGAGCGCTTATCAAGACATCCGTGTCTAACGCAAAAACGTCAGGAAAATGGTGTGCAAAATTTCAAACTCTTTACTCTTTGTTTTTTTTTCTGCTACAATAGGAATAGTTCCAAGTTTAAAGGTTCCAAAAAACGTTGTTATTAGAATCAAATCTGTCAGTTGTTTAGAAGTATGTTTCAACTACAAGAACGCTTCTCCAACCAAACTGATTGGTGCAATAACGTGTACAAAACAGTAGTATTCAGGTGTTTCGCTCAAGCCAGATCTTTTTAGACACTTTCGTCACTCATGTGTCATATTATCGAGGCTGTTATCTCAATGCAGGGAAAACAATAAAAAACACGACGAAAAATTCAACCACTTGTTTGTCTGAAAGCAGAAGTTGGTAGGTTTTTGTCTTCATTCTCAAATAAAAACTGAATGTAATCAAGATCACAGCCTATAAGCGACACAAATTTACAGTTTATCGATTATATCTGTAATATAACCATTTTTGAAATTTTTGGTTCATTAATTTGTTCAATAGTAATATATATTAATTGGACAATTTAAGAGACGAGCAACTGCATGATCCTAGGATTTCAAGAAAATTTAGATTATGTCAGAACCAAATGATTAGCTCTAAAAAATAGAAAAAACGACTAAAACAACAGAATATTCAATCTGTTTTAACGAATGCTGTTGCGTTTCTGTAAATTATTTTGGAAAACTCTATTTTCAACTGGCGTGGGCGGGTTTGAGATTTTATCGAGGGGATTTTATAAGAAATTTTAACCTTAAGTAAATTTCCTAGCTCTACCAAAATTTTATAAAAAGATGTAGGCACTCTTTCGAAACTATTTTGAAAATTTTAGAAAAAAAAGGCCACAATGATATTTTTAGCCCTTTTTGAAAAAATTTGGCAAAAAAATGTTTTTTTTTTATGCGCGCTCTCCGCTCCAATTTAGTTCATATAAAAGCTTTTTTGACAAACTTTCGAGTCGGTCAGCTAAAAATAGATGTAAGCAATGTTGTGCGCGGAAATTTTTCTGTGTTTCAAAAAACAGGCCAAAAAGGTCAATTTTAGACTATTTTTGGAATTTTTTGACCAAAAAACTGCAATTTTTTGACGCGCACTCCCCCTCTCAAAATTATTCATTTTGGCGCCGAAGCGACTTTAGAACAATTTTAAGGTTGGTTAGCAAAAAATGGATGTCGTAAAATTATACCAAAGGGGTGAACCTTTGGAAAAGTTTGGCAACCAGAATTGAAAGGGGAGGAAGCAATCGCCCGCCTAGTTGGATGTTAGTTTGAATTGATGGGGGGCCCTTAAATTCGCAACTATTTTGAGCATAGAGCGTTGGTGACATGAATGTTCTGCTGTTTTTCTGTAATAAAAAATAACAATTACATATAAGACGTACTTCCCTCGCACCTCGCATATTGCCTACGGGTCTTCAAACACTGTAACTTTAGTACTTAATTTTGCTTACCGTTTCTGTATACTTTTTGAAAAGCAAAAAACTGGTTTTTTTATTATTCATGAATAAAAAAGTTGCGAGAAGTGTTTATGCCGTATTGATTTATCCAGACAAAACCCATTGGCCGTTTTTTTTCAAATTGGGTTGAATATATGGGTAAAATTGTATTTCATTTCAAGAAATTGTATTTGGTGCGTTTTTTCTTTATTTCAAAGTGAGCTTTTCATGTAGCCCGACATAAATTTGAGAAAAGCATACACTCTAACACATTGTTTCATGCAATTAATTTTTGTTTGATAAACAAAAAAGTCATTTCTACTATAAAAACACCACTTTTTTATTCAAAATTAAATATATTTGCTCGATTATATTGGAGTGTAAACCCTTTATAAAGGCTCGTTGTGTCAGTGATCGGTTAAGTAGTTTTGGCGTAACTTTTAATAGACAAAAAATGCCAAAATTGATCCACTTTTAGAAAAAAATGTTGTGGCCGGATTTCACAAAAGAAGAATTTGCACCATATTAATTCTGAAATTCTAAGCTGAACTTTTAAGCAAATTTTTTCTTCGTCATTTTTCACCTAAAGTCATCCCAATTTGATAAAAACCTGTTTTCAATTTCAAGCTAAAATCCTTTCTCTCCGGATAATTTAAATTAGCAGTGTTGTTCAGAGCGAATGGTTAAATTGAATTTTTCTGGAAACACACATTCAAGGTTTTTTTCAGAACTTCAAAGAAAGTGAAGAATTTATATGTTTGGGTTGTTTTTTTATACTCAGGCCAATTTTACAAAAGTCTGGTTTTTTGGGGGATCAGTCACTTGATCTGCATGGGCACAGCCGCGTCTGCACACACTATAGTAACCTGCACGAGTCTGTTTAGACTGCTCTTTTTATAATTTGCACGCTGTTCCAAATTGAATTGAAGCAGCTAATTGGTTTTATTAATTCCATACACGACTCAAATTTTAACAGCAAATTTAAAATGATATTTAATATACCAAAACTACTCAAGACTTATTAAATGGCAGTCGGAACAGTCAAAGCTTTGCTTTGATACGAGCAGCTTGTTTAAAGTATAAGTTGAACTGTTTTCATTTTGGCCAAAAATTTGATTGCTGATGCAAACTATTACAAAAAAACCGCTTCGGTGCACTATTCAAAAAAGATGACATTTTGAAGAAAAAAAATTCTATTCCAACCTTGTTTTTCGGGCCAAAAATGTTTTTCAACCCTTCTCAGATTTTTTCATCTGCAATTGAAAAAATGTTTCAATTTTAGCTAACGTTTGGAGTTTCGGCTTAGTGAATTAGCGGCGAAATAACTGTTCGCATTGCCGACTGAGGCGAAAGCACTACACAATGTAATAAGACGCAATCAGCTCAATTTGGTCTTGGAAGTGGAGTGTGCTTGACAGACTGTGTTGCCCGGGTAGAACTTATTCCCCACGGGGATGAAAAACCACTTTTATTGACCAATTACTCAACCATTATTGCTTAAATTCCTCATTTTTCCATTCATTTTCCCCACACACACACACATGCGTGGGCATTTTTGCCTTATTGCTGCGCTCTGAATTTCTTCATTAAAATTGAACTTCCTTTAAAAGCAGTCTATTCATATGAATTAAGCCGCATAAAAAGAGGCTAATTTGAAAAAAAAATGGTCGGAAAATTTGAAAAAAGGTTGCAAATTAAATGGAAATTGAAGGAGAAAGAAACAAATAGTCGCTAACAAAAGAAAGCCAAAATTCTTTTGTACTGATGGTTTAATTTCAGCAGAAGCTCATCAAAACACATCAGCCATTAAAAATGAGGAAAAAAATGAATCACTGGTAAAAGTAATTATATGCTTCAGTTTTTTGACAAAGCAGAAAAACAATATGATTTGTTCATTCTGTTTAAAATGATGTCGGGAGAAATTTCATAAGTAAGTCGTTTACATATTTTAAAAGCTCAATTATTCATACGGTACATCTCATCTCAAACTGTTACGTTTTAAAACCATTTTTGCTCAAAAACACTGCGTCTTTTGACGCGCTAAACATACGAAAAGATGAGCCAAATTTTCTCTGAGATCTCCATTTTTTCTGGTTTTATAACAAAATCAATTGTTTCGTTGCCGTATTTAGAGTTGAAACTGGGCCTGATTTCCCATTTTAAATAAAAGAGCGAGTTTGTCAATAAAAATTAAATTGAACTTCAAATGTGAGTTTAAAATAAAATCAAAATTTAATGACATGGGCCGCAGCCGATCCTAGCAATTCGGTTTGGCTGACTTTTGCCGCAGAAAGGATGGCACGCTTGGCTGTCCGGATTTGCCCAGCCCTGCTGAAGTCACGCTACCTCTGGGCGCTTGTAGCTTGAACGGTGAAAGGTGTGAACTCTTTCGAAAATCAGGCCTCAGCCCGAGCCCGGCCCGGCCCGATTGCTTGTCCTAAAAATGAGGCCCGAGTTCGGCCCGGCCCGTAAAAAGCTCGGGCCCGGATCCAATTCTATAATTCTACATTTCTATAATCCTATTGTTTACTACATTGAAGCTTGAAATCAAACAAAAATTGTCGGAGCGAAAAAAAATAGACGGGATAAATCTTTAATTCTCCTTAATTTGAATTAAACATTTATTTTTTGCTTTTCTCTTTTCTTTTCTTTGTATGGTCTCATTTTTTAATTTAAAAATGGTAAAAATAGTAAATAAGGTGAATTAAAATTTTGTAGATTTCAGTAGAATGTTTGTTGAAATGTCCTTGCTTGTCCCCATGACTCAATATTTGCTAGAAAGGTATAAAAACTTGCATCTTTTTTTAAAATACAACAAGTCTTCTCGTATATCAAATCAAAACCTTGCACGTTCTGCCTGCCTTTTAGTTGGTCTTCAAAAATTGGCAAAGATACCATTTTGAACAGTACGTTTTTAATTATACGCAATCCTGTGAAATGGAGTAACCCGTTCGGCGATGTTTTACCTATATTGGCTCTCAAGAAAATCTAAATTTGCAATAATTCTATAAAAAGACAAGTTTTTATGCCTTATTTGAAATTATAGATTTTTTAGGACCATAAAAAAACTGATTTCTGATGTTTTGGAAAAAAAATTGGTTAAGAGAAATTTTTCTTCAAACAGTCTCACTAACTGGAAACAGATTAAATGAAATTTTTTCCAAATTGTGTTGAAAAATTGTATCAACTCAGAAATCTCAAGAATTTTGAAATAGATTGTTTTTAAAACCTTTCATTTTTTTCTTTCAATTTTGCGTGGAACAAAACAGTTTCAGGCAATTATATTTTTAATTTTTAGTAAAACAAATTGATTTTCCTGATATTTCTGTTTGGCTAAATCTTAACTAATGTAAATTTGGCAGCAACTTTTTAAACAACCGATTATCATATCAACTAAACTGTGGAAGGAGAAAATCGAAAAAAACTGCTCGTATTAGGGCAAAGCCCTGAATGTTCCGACTGCCCTTTAATACCTATGGAGTAGTGCTTGCTTAAGAAAAAATTGATGGCTTTCAAAAAAAACTTTTCAGATTTTTTTTTGCAAAAACCATCCCCCCACGCGCTATGTACAAAGTATTAAATTTATTACAGAGTACAAAATAATACAATTAGCAGATAGCTAAGTATTAATTTGATCACATAGCATGCCTCAATTTAAATTGCAATGATTTCTGAGACGGAAAAAATCGCCGTTTACGCGTTATTAGCACAAAATATACCGAGCGATAGTTATCCCAACTTAGCCAAATTGGAACTCTTTAAACCTCCATAAGTTTACAAAAAAATCGGAGGTGAATTATCTTTTTTAATTTGAGCTCAGGCCAACAATACCTTTCGGCTGATAAAAACTTTTCTGCCAAAAATGTTTAGTTCAGAAGCCGAAATTTGTCTGAAGAAAAAAAAACAACCCCGAGCTCGAATATTCCGTCACCTTCTTCGAACGTCGGAAGAATAACTATTTTAATGCGATTTATATCAAATTGTATGCATAATGATAACAGTTTTTGAACTGCCCGTTAACGTCATAAAAACTTCAATATTGATAAATTTCCAAAAGAAAATTGAAAAAGTAAGTGTTGAAAATAATGCCCATACGCTAATCAATGTACAAATCGATATTATTAGCGTCTACCAACGCAATAATTTTTCCAAATAGCTTGCCTCAAATCGCCTCAAATTAAAAGCAATTCTGAGCCCGATCAAATAGCCGCTTGTGTCAAAAGAAAAAAATATAAGGCGTTAACTTCACAAACTAGCCAAACTGGTGTTTCGTAAACCACCGCATTTTACAAAAAATCACCCCAGGAGAGCAGTTTTCTGACAGTTGAGCTGCGGTTATCAATAATTTTAAATGGTAAAAAAACATCATTCAAAATTGGCTAATTTAAAGTCAAACTTGGTTCAAAGAAAGAAGAAAATAAAAACATTGAACACAAAAGTTTTATCCTTTTTTCAATAGTGGGAACAATAATAATGGTGGTTTCTCGGTTTCATAGAGGTTCTATCAAAAGCTAGCCAGAAACTCATGACGGCTTTTTTGCGACGAGTATTTAACGTGGTGCCACTATTGCAGCTGAATTCGCTAGAGACCAAGTGAGAGCTAGTCCTTGCAGACTTTCCTTGCTAAGGCCTAAGGCAATTTGCTTTGTCATTATAAAGTGTCTAAGTTTTTTGAGCCATAGTTTTATAAACTGGCAAAATTACTTTCAACTTAAAAACCAAATTTCAAGACTGAGATATCAGATTTTTTTAAGAGTCAGCGCTTTCAATCTGATATGAGCAGTCTTGTTTGCGTAGTAAAAAAAGAAAAGCGTTAAATTGCATACCTTGTTTGTTCAATGTGTGTTCCAGGAATTTTTCTGAGCGTGTTCTGTGTGAATGGAAGTTCAATCAAAAAACTTGCACTTTAAACAAAGAAAAATATATGTTTTTTTTTGTATCGATGTGGTCAGAAAAGGGACAGCAACACAAATTGCAGTCGATGAAAAAACAGAACAGGAGTGAACAAAACCAAACCAAACGAAGCAACACATCAGCCATCCATTTTGTCAAATTGGTTTCGCTCCCCTTTCCCCTCTTTTGTGTTTCGCCTTATGTTCCAACAGCAGTCTGCCATTCTTTCATTTTTTCTCATTACTTTTCTCTCCCTGTTTATATTTCATAACCAGAAACACAAAAGCCAAAAAGTGGACCGAGTTCAGGTCTTTTTAATCGAATATAGTTCGCAGTGTACACTACTTGCGTGTCTGTGTGAGACAATAATAACAGAAGATATATAAAAATTGAGTGATAAAAAAATTGATGGAAAGCAGAAAAAGGAAATCAATCGTACTTACCACCAGTGGGACGCAACAGCGTTGTTGTAGTATGCAGAAAAAGCGGCGCAAAGGGAGCTAGAAAGAAGCGAAGCGTTCAAGGGGGGATTAGCGATTAGCCCAGAAAGCAGGGATAAAAATAAGAGGAATTCGCAGCTAAAAACGACTGAAGTCACTCTGTGTTTCTGCCGTGCCGTGCTTCTACTAACGGATGCCGCGGAGATTTTTTTCTACTCCTTGCTTAAATCTTGTTAGAAGTGAACCTTCAACAAATATGTAATGAGTTAAAAGCTGCAGCAAATGCAGTAAGCCAACACCCGTTCTTAAAACAGCAGCTCCTTGTTGTTCAATACTTCATCATCCTACCCACTCAAAAAGGCAACAAGAGAGAAATAAAAAGCACAAGAAATACAAGACACGACGAAAGATAGAATTTCACTCAAATTCCGTTGTCGCCTTTTGATTCTAAAACGGATGACTGCTCAGTTATCTGCTAAATTGGAGAAAAACAACAGAAAATGGTAGAAAAAACTGAAGAAAACTGTGAAATTATGGAGAAAGTGGGGAAATAAAAGCGGACACAGGAAGCGACGATAGGGAATTTACAGGAGCATTTTTGATCTTCCCTATGAAATAAATGATTAAAACATGATTAAATGGGCGCCTACTTAAACTAAAAAACGCCCACAAGCTATCAATGAGCAAGAAAGGAAACAAAGGTGAAAATATCAACTGAAAACAAAAAAAAACAGCTTGCATCAGAGCAAAGCTTCGAGTGTTTCTTAACATCATTGATATCATTTTTCATAGCTTTGAAAAACAGATTTTTTTGAGATTTTTTTCTGAAAATATTCCCTTTCACGCTGTTTCAAGTATCAAGTGATATATCTGGCGTCTGATAATGTGTTGATATTGTTAAGATCAAAAAATTTGCCTCAATTAATTTTGTAAATTTTCTGAGCCGGGTCGCCAATCACCCCCTAGCAAACCCCTTTACTTTTTTAACAAATAATCTTTTATAAAATATCTTTTGAAAATACAGCTTATCAATACTTTTCAAAAAATCTGCGCGAAAGAAAGAACAAAAATAAGAACGCCAGTTTTTTTTTGTTACAAGCATTTTCTCACGGTCCTAGTTCAACGTTATTTCGGGAGCTTTTTACGAATTTTGAAGCAGAAAGGAAACATTTGTGTGGCTTTGTTTGTGAAAAACTGAACTTTTTGATAAAAAAGGAAAAAACGTGTGCTCGCTAATCAGCTGGCGGTAAAGCTTGTTCCCTTGAAAAGTTTGCGGTAACTGGCGTAATAGTTTTTACCAAAAATTTTTGTAGCCCATTGAAATCTATCAAAAACAAGAGCGCAAAATACTATAATTGTTTTCAACCGCAAAACATTTTCGCAGAAATGTTATTTTGGGCCAAATTAATTTGTGCCTCAAATCCAAATCGGCAAAAATAAAATGCGGAAAAGATCAAGAATGATACCATTTTAAAATCCTCGTGGTCGTTATTCAGATTCCTTAGAAAGTTTTTTTTAACGAAATTTGATTTACGTTTCGAAGACTTTCTTAGTTTTTAAGACTGATGATTTCTTGAACTATGAATTTCAAACTGAGCCTCATTTAAACTTTTTTAGTCTTATCTTTAACAATTTAGCTGTTTTAGCTAGTCTTTAAAGTTCATTAGCAAATTCAGTCTCCTCGCACTAATTTAAAACCAAATAAACAATTTAATTTTTTTTTGGCTTTTAACGTGTCTGAAATTGCTTTTGTTGAAAAAATATCAAAGTTTTACTTTGGTAATATAGTTACCACTTTTTATTAAAATTTTTTTTGCCTCTAACCAACATCAGATAAACTTTGATACATTTCGGATCTATTAACGCAAAACTTGGATCAATTAGTGCACATCAATTTAATGGAATTATGCAGAGCATTTTTATGTAACTTTTGCTACGCGCAAAAAGAAATTAAGACTTTTGAATTTTTTTTTAGCCAAAATTGCATTTTCAAATTCAGTATTTTTTGTTAAAAAATGTTGTTTTTCGTTACCAAGGGATGGGAAAATTGAAGAGATCCCTCGGTTCTTTGCAGCTTTATGTACACATGCCAAAAAAGCTTTAAGTTTTTTTTCTAATTTCAAAGCAAGCAAAAAATTAGACTGAATTATTTCAATAATTGTATTTTAAAAATTGAGTTTTCTTACCGTTTTTTTTGCACTTCCGCTATTGTTTTGTAGTACAATATGAGATAAGATAGCAGTGTTTTATGTTCAGTGCGGCAGTCGAATGTTGGAGCAATATAATAAATGTAGTGAAATAGCCTTTCTTAGGTAATGCTCAGAATTGGACGGGTTTAATTCAATCAGGCAAGTCTAATGAAAAAAAAAGAATGGAGAAAAAAGAACAATGCACTTCAAGTTTGGCTTTGTGTGACTCAAATTGGATTCAAAAAATATGGCTGCAAAACAGCAAAAAAGAAAAAAGGATTAAATTATTATCCGAACTGCTGAAAAAAGTAATCTAACCCTTGAGCTCTTTGTAATGCAACTAAGAAGTATGGATTTGTATGAAAAATATTTCTTATACAGTTGCAAAAAATTATCTGGTAACTTGAAAAAATTAAATAATCCACGTATAATCATATGAATAATGAATTGCACCTTTTGACTATACAAAAATTAATCTGCAAAAGCGGTTAAGTTCACAGATTATAAAAACAGCTGAATCGTATTTTGCAATTTCTCCTATCTCCTTATGAGGCTAACACGAAAATTGGCGACTATTTTGGGGTTTGATTTTGGTGTAGTTTGCACAGGTTTCAGTGGGTTTCATTTTAGATACTCACTTAACTTAAATTCAGTTTATTTGGTCGTATATAAAAACACGTGGGTGAAATGAAAGCAATTACGCAGGTAAAAGCCCATTCACAGGCGCTGTTTAAACCCATTTATCCATTGGATATTCCCTGTTTTCCTTTGTCTTGTCAAGCGCCGTTCAAAATAGTTTCCTATTTGCATTTTTGTTCAACAGGTATTTCAATTTCCATTCGTAGCCCAGGTGACCGCAAGCAGAAGTTAATGTAATACTCAAAGTTAGTTTACCTAATGCCATAACTACTTAGCTGAAACAGCATTCACGGAGCAGACAGAAATTCTAATTCTGTCTTCAAAATCCACTGGTTTCATAAACACATTTTGGGAGGATTTTCACTACGGTAGAATGTACAAATAGAATCAATCAATCAGATGGTTACATTACTGATAACATAAAGCAACTGGAAGAGCAGATACTGAAAAAAAAATTATTTTAGGCTGAAGCCAAAAATACCCTGAAATTTCAGTTGAACAAGAGAGAAATTAATTCAACCCTCTAACAATCAATTATATGTCAAGTTTTTATTCGAAGACAAAAAATCAAATATATGAAAAACAATCCATTAAAAAGTTTCTAATTTGCTTCAACTATTTTGGAATTAAAATGTATTTTTTCTCTATATCTTAAAAAGAGATATATTTTTCCTCTCTAAATAACGCAAAAAAATCCAATGTTTTTCTCAATAAAATCCCAATAAAGTTGATTTTGATTGCCATATAATAACGACGAAATATGTTTTCCCCTATTAAGTCGCCCTAAGATTCATGAATCTGAGTAAGCGTCTGTCATTATCTTAGCGCATTGAGATTTCATGGTGCATTCAATCTTCAGCTTAATGCTTTAGAATGTTTTGGAAAAAGATCATCAGGAATTTCTAAAAGTTTCTATCAAAGTTGAATTTTTCACTGTTAATTTTCAGTGATATCGTGGTCGCAAAGTTTTTGTTGCTCTTGTTTTCAGATTCGCTTGCTTAGCTATGCTTCAATTTGTCGCTTCATATTGAATTGGAAGTGAAAAACATCAAGAAAGTTTAAAAAACTTAGCAATCATTGAGTTTTTTGAATGATTTTCTGCTAATTCTTGGACGCAATGATCTTCTTAAGTTGTTGTTTTTTTTTGTAAAATTATTAGTTTGCTTATGCCTCAATTTATTGTCTTAAGCTATTTTAACACTTAAATTCATCAGAAAGGCTACTTGTTCCCAATTTTCTCGATGTTGCTCTAGTGTTCTGATTTAATTTTTTTAAGCCTCATTTTATTGCCTAGACTGTTTTGAAAATCATAAAAAAATTTTCGAAAAACTTTAGTCAAAATTACTTTTTTTCTAATGACTTTGAATCAAATCATAGTCAAAATTTTCAATTTAAATTTTCTTGTTTTTCAAAAATGTTAATTGTTTTTACTTAAATCAATGTTTTAGATTGTTTTTGAACTGATAATCTTCAGAAATTTCAAAAAAATTTTCAGCAAACATCAGAAATTTTATTACAAAGTAGGGCAAAAACCCGATTTCTACCATTCGCTCAAAAATTGCTTTATTGGCCGAACTGGTCTTGTCAGCGTGTTGCCAGCTTGCCAACAGAAGGTAGCACTCTATATAAAGTTAGAACCAGTTAAGGCTGTAGAGTGGTGAAGAGCGCAGAGCGCGCCCACCGAACTTAAACTGAGAGTTATCTAAATTAATATTGGCTAATTGAGTCATGTCTGCTGTTTGAAATTTTACATCATTTGATTAAATAATTATTACGTAAGTTCGATTGTTCGACAAGTCGGAAGTTTGTTTGCCCCAGACCCGTTAGATAGGCGTGACTGTTGGGTGTTAGAAGAGGAATTCGAGATTCTAAACACATTCTGCCTGCCATGCTACATGTTTTGAGCCATATAGTTTTGTGCAAACTTTTTGCTCGTTCTCAAAAAAATTCCTTTTTTTGAATAGAAAAGAGTAAACTGCAGTGTTTTTGAACTGGAGGCCGTTGGGAGCGGTTTTTTCGTTTTTCCATCATTTTATTGATTTCTTTAGGTTGGCTCCATTAATTTTTTGAGTCTCCCTTGAGACCGAATTTTACCTTAATTAATTTGCCATAAAATACCACCTAAAAACCCTATTCAGCAATGATGAAGTGGTTGTCTCCGCCTCTAAATCGACGGGTCGGATGTTCTCGTTGCATGAGGGTGAAGCAATATTGCCCGGGTCAAGGTCGTGGTATTATGTTTAGACCTTGTGGACCAAAATTTAGCATGCTCAGACAATGTGGACTGAGTCAATCCGTTTTCAGACCGTGTGGACCAATAAAAATCGGGTTCAGACCGTGTGGACCGAAGAAGTCCGGATTCAGACCGTGTGGACCACCGAAATCGGGGTTCAGATAGTGTGGACCGAAAAAATCCGAATTCAGACCATGTGAACTGAAGCAGTCTGACTGAGGACCGTGTGGACCAAGTGAATCCTGTTTCGACCGTGCGGACGGAAGAAATCCGGATTCAGACTATTGGGACCGAATGAATTCAGTTTCAGACCATGTGGACCGACAGAATCTTGATTCAGATCATGTGGACCAAAGAAATCTGGATTCAGACCGTGTGGACGGAAGGAGTCGAGGTCAGGACCGTGGGGACCAAATGAATCCTGGTCCAGATAGTGTGGACAGAAGGAGTCCGGATTCAGACCACACGGACCGGAAAACTCTGGTTTGTGGTTTTGGACCTTGTAAACCAAAAGATTTCGGCACAAGACTGTTTGGACCACTTAATCCAGTTGAGGCCAAAGAGGTCCAGCAACAACTGGGTGCACGAAAGATTAAAATTGCATAAGGTCAGGACTCGGGTCTAAACATATGGAACCGGAACCAACAAAATTCTGAGTTTATTTTGCGGAACCAAATTCTGTTGTTTGTTTGCAAGTTTAGTTAGATGTGTATATTTATGTATGTATGAATGAATGTTTATATGTATACATTTTTGTTTGTTCTATTAAAATGTGTATACGTGACAATATGTATGTGTAAAAATACGTTTGTATGTATGTGAGTATGTATGTATGTCTGTCTGTGTGTCTGTCTATGTTTTGTAGCGTTTTTTGGTATCGTCAGATAATTATAAATGCTTCAGTAGCTAGGGTATTCATAATGAAGTTCGAAATACCATATGCCAAAGTTTAACTCGAATCCCGTTAAAATGAACGGAATGATAGTGATTGCTCCCCAGTTGTATTTTTGGAGTCTCAATTTGTGACAGTGCAAATTGCATTTGGTTTGAAAATTGTCGAGGTGATTCTTTCGAGGCGATTCTTTTTTTTTGCGTATGTAAAAAATGCTGCCAAATTTGTTGGTTATTTCTTCGAAATAGTCGATTCGCAGAAATGGTACTAATTTTTTTATATCAGAAAACAATCGATTCCTAATTTTAGCTCAAAGTTATCTGCTAGCGTTTTTAATTTCAATAATTGCTATAACAAATTGAGGACTGTCTTTTTTTCGGACGATTGAATGTTTCGTTTGGTTGCTTATAGCTTTCTGCTTTGTGGTGACGATTTTGAGGACTGTCTTTCGAAATACCATATGTTCGAAATACCATATGCCAAAGTTTAACTCGAATCCCGTTAAAAGGAACGGAATTATAGTGATTGCTCCCCAGTTGTATTTTTGGAGTCTCAATTTGTGACAGTGCAAATTGCATTTGGTTTGAAAATTGTCGAGGTGATTCTTTCGAGGCGATTCTTTTTTTTTGCGTATGTAAAAAATGCTGCCAAATTTTTTTGGTTATTTCTTCGAAATAGTCGATTCGCAGAAATGGTACTAATTTTTTTTAAATCAGAAAAAAATCGATTCCTAATTTTAGCTCAAAGTTATCTGCTAGCGTTTTTAATTTCAATAATTGCTATAACAAATTGTCTGCTGTTTTGGACTGTCTTTTTTTCGAACGATTGAATGTTTCGTTTGGTTGCTTATAGCTTTCTGTTTTTGTGGTGACGATTTTGTCGTTGCCCCAAAAATAGCTTATAACTTTAGGACCATGAGCAGGCTTTCTCGTGGCGGTCCTGTATATGATCAGCAAATTTGCTGTTCTAGCTAACTGCACTTTAAAAAAACATATGAACTGGATTATTTTGCAAAAATAATCCGACAATAAAATCAAATTCTCAGCGAAATTGTTTCTTTGTTCGACTTTATGTTTCGAGTTCGACTTTGCTGTAAGTTTGTGTTCGATTTTATGTTTTGACCTTGAGTTCGACTTTGTGTTCGATTTTATGTTTGACCTTGAGTTTGACTTTTTGTTTCGATTTTGTGCGCGACTTTAAATTTTGGTTTTGCGTTCGACTTACGTTCGACTTTTGTGTTCGACTTTATGTTTCGACCGACTCAACTTTATGTTTCGACTTCGAGTTTCGACTATGGATTTTTGCTCAAACTCTGACATGTGTTCGACCCGCCTCGGTCGACACATAAATCGCAAACTTCGAACCGGGTTTCAGACTTCGCAGACTTATTTTCAGACTTTGCAAACTCATGTTCAGACTTTGCAGACTGATGTTTAGACTTTGCAGACTTTCGCCTGCGTGGCGACTATAAATTTTCGGTCCCCACGCGGATTGATTCAGACTTTGCAGACTTATGTTCAGACTTTGCTGATTTATGTTTAGAATTTGCAGACTTTGACCTGCGTGGCGACTAAAAATTTTCGGTCCCCACGCGGATCGATTCAGACTTATAAAGTCTGAAAATAATACCACGACCTCGATCCGGGTGCCCTGCCTTGAAAAACAGCCAAAAACTGCATGTAATTCTTAACTCCTCGAAGCTTGAAACAGTGATGAGCCAGTAAAAGGCTGAACTAATATCGCCGAAAAGTTCATCATACCCTCTGATGCCTTCTGCTCATCACCATTCGATTTAGAGTGCAGTATCGCGGGGTTGTCCGCAGAGCTCTGTTCTCCTTGTGTATCCATTACACTTAGAAACGAATCCCTCTAACAAAAAAACTTCGGAGAGTCGATGATTGTTCGTAGGCAAGAAAAAACTAGAGGAAGAGTAACTACTTAGGAGGGCTGCCCACTTCATAGACTGGAGAGTCCACCGATTGTTATGCTTCCAGTATTTTTGGCTTCATTGGAGCTCAAAAAAACCAGGGTTCTTAATGCCGGTTTCTTTGTTTTCCGTCTTCCCATGAGTTTGGCCGCATTGGAAAAACTGGCTTTGATGATAGTGTTTGAGTATAGAGAATTCCAAAAATTTTGTAAAATTAACAAATAATTAAAATGACCAGTCTGCCAATTTTGAGCATTTTTTGCATATGTATAATTGAAATTTTAGATGACATTGAGATAAATCGGCTCGAGGTGCTCACTTTATGTTTCGACTTTCAAAGTCGAGCACATGTCAGTGCACGATCGAAAAAGAATAGTCGAGACACGTTTTTTGGGTTGAGCACAAAATCGAAACATACCTCGAGCGCGGTCGAAACATACAAAGAGTGCGGTCAAAACAAACGTCAAGAATGGTCAAAAGATGCCTCGAGCGCAAGCGAAACATACTTCGAACACACTCGAAGCATACCTCGAGCACAGTCAAATCATATCCAGAAAACCAACTTGGATCCGTGCAAATGATGGAGAAAGTGTCTGAGCAAGTTGGGATGAACTACCCCGAAACCCCGGCTCCGGCTATGTGGCTCAACCAGTCAACGACCTCTTCTTTTCTTGAGAGGAAGCAGTATCAGCCGAAAACTCCATCGCAATAGACGAAGATGCGGGTTTTCTGAAACAATGACGCCTCCAGCAGCACAACAACTACCAGCGATGCGACCAGCTCTGCGTTCTATAGAGAACCTCCACAACTGTTCTGCTGCTCGACAGCTCTTCGATTAAAAATTTTTGTAAATAATTGTTGCTCGTCATTAATTTTATCTTTTGTAAGTATTAGCTTTTTTTACATTTCTTTTAACTATCAGAATAGATGACTGTTTCAGGGAAAAACATAGCAACTGATTGATAAAAAAGACAACAAGTTAAAACAGCGATACAACCTTTGAACACATTTTAATTGGCTTGATGATTTTTTGCACACATGATAGAGAAAACACTAATTGCACAAAAGTACAAAAAGTTCATCATTTTTTACATCTTATCAAAAAATTTTTTTTTAATCCTTTTATAGAAAAAATTTTAAATACTTTAAGAATCTTGTCAAAAAATGACTACAATTTTTTCGCACTATAAAAAATTTTATAAAATATTTTTTGTTCAAAAATCAATTGCTTAGAAAAAATGAAAAATTTCTTTTTCATGTCTGTTGATCAATTCAATAAAAAAAATGTAATTACATAGTGAACAGGGGTCAAAGTCTTCATTTCAGAAGTTTTCTATGAAATAACATTTTTTTTCAACCTTTTTTTGCTTTTTCCGCGTTTTCTTTTAAAAAAAGAAACTGAGCTTGTGCATAAATTTGGAAAAAAACAGGCATCATTAACATTTTTGCAAAAATTCAAAATTACAAAAAAAAAATTTGACATTTTTTTTGGTATTTTTGTTACAAAACTCAAAACAAGTTTTGCACCTTGTAGAAAATTGAATTAAAAATTTGCCAATTTGTCACAAAAATCGACTCAAACCCTGTATCTTGCAAAAAAAAAATTGAAAGAAATTTTGCACACGAGCAAAACATTACATACGTTTCTAGGTTAAAAAGTGTTTCAGCCGGAAAAAAAATCTGACGAAGTTTTTTAAAATGACAGGTTTAACAAGATTTAAATTTGACAAGGTATAAAAAACTAATTTGAGAGTTTGAGTTGATTCTCGACAGAGCTATGAAAAAGTTTTTTTGAATAAAATAAGCAATGAAAAAGTAATTCGACCAGAGAAAAAGACATCATTACCCGTTATTTTTCATAGAAAAGTGAGAACAGTTTCAGTTTTTCAATAATCCCTCCAGAGAAAAACATACGGGTTTTCACCTGATTTAATAGAAAAATTTTCTGGTGAAATTGCTGATCTTAGATTGTTAATAAATTTCATTTGCTTACAAATTAACATTTACTATAAATGGCTGTTTCCGAGGAAATGGTTGATTTTGACATTTTCTGGAGAGATCCTAAGAA
Organism: Symsagittifera roscoffensis; assembly: GCF_963678635.1. NCBI lineage: Eukaryota > Metazoa > Xenacoelomorpha > Acoela > Convolutidae > Symsagittifera > Symsagittifera roscoffensis. Next base: position 79,295,723 of record NC_087062.1, read on the forward strand.
GTGTTTCAATTCCTTCAGAATTTCCTTGCGTGATTGGCGAAAAATTGAAACAATTTAAAATGAAAGTTATTAGAAAGAAAAAATGATTGAACAGGAGAACTTATCTCTGTTGAGAAGAAAACATGGTGTGGCACATGTAGCAGAAAGTGACAACTTTTGTTACAAATAAATTTTTCTTAAATTTTTTACACAGTTTTTGAAACTTTTCAATTTTTGTTACAAATGAATTTTTCTTAAATCTTTTACACACTTTTTGAAACTTCCTATTTGTTTGTCAAATGGATTTTCTTTTCATTTGATTTAAATTTTCCTGACTTAGTTTTTAAAGACTTGTCGGTTCAAGCTACTAAGAAAACTTTTAAAACAGTTGATTATTTTATCACAAAGCTTAAATAATCACTATGCAGAGAGCCATGACAACAAAAAAACAATATTCTTCAGGCAATCAGGTTCATTTTTTGAGCTTTGAACTTTTCGAATTCTGTTCAGAAACGCTGAACCAAGAGCTTATATCAAAGCAAGTTTTTGATTAGATCTTATATAATTTCTCTCGAATTTTTTTTCCAAATTAGTCGTTTCTTTGCAAGGCTTGGCCTCTTTTTGGCTAATTTTCTCTGTAAATTAGGTTGAACCGCTCTGCTTAGCTAATTTAATACTTGTTGTAACGATACTTGCAAAGAATCTGTGTTTGAACAAAGTGTAAGGACAGTCAATTTCTTGATATATACAAAGGAATTCATCTAATCTTCGCAAAACTTGGCTATAATATGTTCCTCTTGAAATAAAATTGGTTTACAATTCTCCAAAAAAAACAAAGAGTTTTGAGTAGACCCTCAATTATCTTGGGTTACTGTGTATTTTTCGTAACAGAATTAACAAGTAATTTTTTCAATATATTCTGAAAAAAAGCTGGGAAGAACTTGACACATAGCAGCGGCCATCTGGCGGAAGAGTCTTTGCAGAAAATTGTGGATTTGTACTGGAGAAGTAATGCGTACACAAGTTCGTTACATGGAAATTTCATTAAAAAAATTCCAAATCCATTTTTGGTAATCATGATGACTCATACTGTTTACTTCCTTTTTCATTTTATCTCAAAATCATTTCTCTCATTTTTTTCAACTGATTACTTCGCTCATCAACAGTGTACTGCAAAAAAGACACTATTTCTAAGTAAAATGAAATTTCAAAAAAATCAAAAAAGAACTGGCAGATTTGCATTATCCCGAAAATCCTATGCGTTGGAAAATTTACTTTTAGGACTGCTTCGAACTATTCAGTAAAAATGATTAGGGGCAACTCGAAAAGTGCCAGCATTTCTATCTTGGCGAAAAAGAAGGAAAAACATGATCAGCAAAACGGAATACTGCCAAGGATGCTGAAAACCTTGGACTCGAATCTTTATATGAAGCAAAATCTGGTAAAGAACAAACTACGAATCAGGACCTCGACATCTATAATAGAGTATACGAAATTGCAACATACGAAATGAGGAGAGTGCGTGTCACAATCAAGAACTGCAGTGTGAACAGTCCCCCCTACATTCAGATTCGACTTTTTATTGCAAAGGAGAATGAAGTCTTGAAGCAAAGTGCTGTGTCAAGTTTACTTCGAATAATTTCAAGAAATTGTTCCAAATTTTGTGGGACTTTCTTTGTTGGTAAATAAACGGCTCAGTAGGTCTGAACTTTTTTCATCTCATTTAAATTTCAAAAAGTTTATTCGGATATTATAACAACCAATAAAATAATTTAATTGAAAGTGTTATTATTTAATTCAAAATTTCTCTAACTCAATAGAAGTCTAAAATAAATTTCCAATAATTGTAGATTTTGATTGGTTACGGGAATGACATTCACGGGAAAAACAAAACAACTTCATGTAAGTCTTGAAACAAATAATTTGAAAAAACATATAAACTATTGAAAATCAAATTATAACAGAAGGTTTTGTAAATGGTTTTCTTATTTTTTTTTTCAAAAACATGTGTTTTTTAGCTGGAAAAAATGTTCTCTTAAAAGTACTCCCAATTTTTGAAATAAACATCTATCCAATTTCAAAATAAAATTTCTCCAAAAACCAATAAGAATGGTAGAATGATGACGTTGAAGAAAGTCTTAATAATTTTTAGTTGTACAGAAGCACCAAAAATTTCTTAAAAACAAAGTGAAGATACAAAAAAGTAATTCAAATTAATGCACAATGTGTTTAATCACAAAAATAACATCAAATTGAATGGTTGATGGTTGATCAACAAACAAATCTACAAAAAAATTGAAAACACGTAAAATCAATTCAAATAAAGAAAAAGCTGATTTCTGATTGGTCGATATTAGTACTCTTGAAAATTCCATTTTAACGAAGAATCAGTTCGGTTTGTATGGTACCAAAAATTTTGAATCTTCCACAAAAATAAAAGCTTGATTAGATTGGTTGATATCCCAGTTTTCAAAAGTCGATAATAAGTAAGTTTCGACTCTGATAGATTGATAATAAAAATTTCCACGATAAGTGAAGCTTGATTCTGATTGGTTGATAATACAACTTTTGAAGCATCCATGATAAATAAAGCTCAATTCTGATTGGTTTTTTTTTAAATTTTTCAAACTTCCATAATGAGTAAAGTCTGACTCTGATTGATTGCTAACGAAACTGCTGAAATATCCAAAATAAATACAGCTCGATTCTAATTGGTCGAGTTTTGTTTCAGCTGCGCTAAACAGGATGAAATCCAGTCGGATTTTCCTTCACAAATAAAAAACAATTGGCGGAGAAGCTTGCATAATTGTTTTGCTTAATTTTTGTTCAAGTTTTTGGGACTACACAAAGTTTTTGAAAAACTCCTACAAAAACTTCTTGGACTTTCTAAATCTGCCATTTGTTCTCAAGTTCTTTCTTAGTATATATCAAAATCCTTTCTTATTGAGGTGTCGTCACTGAATTGAAACCAAAGATAAGCATGTCTTGGGTCTGGTAGATGTTACACAGGTCAAAATCTATCAAAACAACGTGATACCTGTGGAGTTTTGAGATGACCAAATTGTAAATTTCGTACATTAGCAGCGAGGAACTGAATATTCACTTCAAATAGGAACTATTTTTTTTTCGTCAAAATAGTGTTATTCAAAACGATCGATGCAAACCATGCTCAATAACCTCCACTCAAACTCCGCCACAAGGTATATTCAAACTTTTACATTAAAACTTAGTAAACAAAGAAAACAACTTTTTTTAAATAAAAGAGTTTATTCCAAAAAAAACTAGAAATCTGATATATTTCTAGTAATTTTGATAAATTTCTAGTAATTTTTCGCTTAACTTAAAAATTATTCTACTATACACGATGAAATAAATAAAACTCGAGTGATAATCGGATTCAAATTATCGTGAAACTCTTAAAAAGGTTGCTTGCTTACGGGGATTTTGTTTTGTTGAAAATGCAATTAAAATACTAGTTATGAGCTGACAAGTAGAAAAAAATTTGCGAAAAAATTGTAACAAAAACAAGAGATAATTATAAAACTTCGACTGTTTGAATAGTTCTGCCTTGCTATCATTTTACAACCTTTCTGCTTTACTGTCTTTGAATTAATTCTTAGAGCAGCTCGTTTTCAAACCGATAATTGGTGGCTTATGAATCGAAAATTAGGGTTTTTCACTGGCTTTGTTTACTTCCTTTTTCATTTTATCTAAAAATCATTTCTCTCATTTTTTCCATCTGAATACTTTGCTCTTCAACTGTGCACTCCAGAAAAGATACCAAATCCAAGTAAAGTGAATTTTCAAAAAAAATCAAAAAAGAACTGGCAGATTTGCATTATCCCGAAAATCCTATGCTTTGGAAAAGTTACTTTGAACACTGCTTCCAACTATTCAGTAAAAATGATTAGGGGCAACTCAAAAAATGCCAGCATTTCTAGCTTGGTGAAAATGAAGGAAAAATAAGATCAGCAAAACGGAATACTGCCATTCAGGATGCTGAAAACCTTGGACTCGAATCCCTATATGAAGAAAAATGTGGTTAAGAACAAACTATAGATCAGGAGCTCGACATCTATAATAGAGTATACGAAATTGCAACATACAAAATGAGGAGAGTGCGTTTCACAATCAATAAATACAGTGTGAACATGCCCCCCTACATTCAGATTCGACTTTCCATTGCAAAGGAGAATGAAGTCTTGAAGCAAAGTGCTGTGTCAAGTGTACTTCGAATAATTTCAAGGAATTGTTTCAAATCTTGTGAGACTTTCTTTGTTGGTAAATAAAAGGCTCAAAAGGTCTGTACTTTTTTCATCCTATTTAAATTTTAAAAAGTTATTCGGATTTTATAACAACCAATAAAAGAATTTAATTGAAATTTTTTTTATTTAATTACAAATTTCTCTATTTCATTAGAAGTCTAAAATAAATTTCCAATAATTGTAGATTTTGATTGGTTACTCGAGAGCTTGTCAGATGCCATTCACGGGAAAAACAAAACAATTTCAAGTAAGTCTTGAAACAAATAATTTGAAAAAACATATAAATTATTGAAAATCAAATTATAACAGAAGGTTTTGTATATGGTTTTCATATTTTTTTTTCAAAAAATTGTTTGTTTTAGCTAGACAAAATGTTCTCTCAAAGGTACTCCCAATTTTTGAAATGAGCATCTATCCATTTTCAAAACATAGTTTCTCCAAAAACCAATAAGAATGGTAGAATGATGACGTTGAAGAAAGTCTTATTAATTTTTTGTTGTACAGAAGCACCAAAATTTTGTTAAAAATAAAGGAAGATACAAAAAAGTGATTCAAATTAATGCACAATATCTTTATTCACAAAAATTTAACATCAAATTGAATGGTCGATAGTTGATCAACAAACAAATCTACAAAAAAATTGAAGACACGTAAAGTCATTTCAAATAGAAAAAAAAGCTGATTTCTGATTGGTCGATATTAGTACTCTTGAAAATTCCATTTTAACAAAGGCTCAAATCGGATTGTATGGTACCAAAAATTTTGAATGTTCCACAAAAATAAAAGCTTGATTCTGATTGGTTGATATCCCAGTTTTCAAAATCGATAATAAGTAAGTCTCGACTCTGATAGATTATTACAAAAAAATTTCCAAGATAAGTGAAGCTTGATTCTTATTTGTTGATAACACAACTTTTGAAACATCCATGACAAATAAAGCGTGATTCTGATTGGTTTTTTAAAAAAATTTCAAACTTCCACAATAAGTAAAGTCTGACTCTGATTGATTGCTAACAAAACTGCTGAAATATCCAAGATAAGTATAGCTCGATTCTAATTGATCGAGTTTTATTTCAGCAGCGCTAAACAGGATGAAATCCAGTCGGATTTTTCTTCTTA